>NC_053154.1:76603007-76623376 GCF_016835505.1 Polypterus senegalus
AATTTTAGGAAGAAAATCATAATAGGGATATTCTTATGCACTCAAAGAGCTGCCGCATTTATGCAACATTTGGATAGATGGAGTGAACAGGATTTTGTTTGCGGGAAAGTATCAGTATTAAGGATATTGTCAGGATATTTTGCTCAACCACCTGCTATTAAACCCCAAAGGGGAGTCCTAAGATGGCAGGTTGTATCAGAGAACCTATTTGTGTGGCATTATAAGTTTAAATTATGTTGTGGACAACTCAGCTAGAATAACATGCTACTACTATCACAACATAACACAAAACTAAAAATCAGTGCCCAATGTAATCCAAAATGTCTTACTTGTGAAAGGGACATTACCTATAGTACAACTCCCCCACATTTCTTTAAATTAATAGGCAGAAAAGAAATGTGGTTTTGTAAATGACCGGATATAGGAATGGGCTATAATTTTGGCTTTTAGAATACTGAAGCACCTCATTTGAAGTTTCAATTTGCAGTGCGACTGTTGATGAGCTTCACAACACTTAGCTCTCACAAGTATGAAATAACAGTTTTAAAACCAGCAATTCAATTGAAGGATTTATATGCAAAAAAAGCAGGCCAAGGACACAAAGAATTGTTCAACAGGCTATCCAAAACACTTTTGCAGCTGTTTAAGAAGAAACATCAGGATCCAGCTGTCAAGCACCTCTATAATGAACTGCATCGTGATGGATGCTTTAATAATAATAGGTGCAATTTATACTCTGATGTAAGCTCCAAAGAGAGGAATGGCACCATGAGCATAAATGAACAAGTGGTATGGAAACACAGGTGGTTGACTTGTATTTCTATTTAAACATGAATTTATGTACTTTAATGCATTCTTGTCTGAAATTTTTGCCAGAAAGAGTTGTGTGGCAAGAAACTTCATGGTACTCTGTACAACTGACATTATTACTATTACTCAGCTGGGACAGACACACGTATACATCTGCTGCAGCAGTCCTAACCCGACACGACAGGCAGAGACACGAATTACCACACATTTACAGCCAGGGAATCGTTTCTTCTTCATTCCCCAAAGTACAACACAGGAATACAGCATCACAACATAGACCTTCGTTCCTTCCTTCATTCAGCTGCTAGTTGCCAGTCCTTCCACCTCCACTCCACCCTTGCAAGCTTTGTCCTTCTTCCTCCCGACTCTGGCTCCCGGAATGGAGGAGACAGCCCTTTATTCAGGTCCTGGGAGTATTCCAGTTGGCTCATCAGTATTACCTGGAATCACTCCCAGGTGTGGTAGATGTCCACTATAAAGCTCTCAGCCCCTTGGCGGCCCCAGGGAACCCAATAGAGCTGTACGAAACTCCAGTTCCTAGAGTGCCCTGTGGGAGTCCATGGTTCCACAGCCCAGGAGGGCTGCCCTCTAGCGTCCCAGGAGTGTATACCTCACCACGCTCTCTACCCTGGTCCTTCATTCCCTTGGCATCCAGGCCAGGTAATCTGTGGACAACTGTCACACAACATAAAAAAATGGGTACAAAGTGAAGCAAAGAACTCTTCTGGGCTTGTAGTTGCACAAAGATGAAAGTCAATAACTGCTTTAGCAAAAAAAAAAACAAAACTTGGTTTCTTTGATGTGACAATAATATATTCTGATTCAAAATTGTATATGCAGAGTGGCCTGGAGGCAGTTGCTATAGCTGCTGCCTCACCACTGTAGATAAATGGGTTTAAATCCCAGTCAGATCATAGCCTTAGCAGAGATCCTATCTTCTCTGTAAGCATACATAGGTTTTTCTGCACACCCAGATAATTGGTGGCTCAATGTGAGGGAGTGTGGATGTGTGCCAGGCTCTCAGAGGTGATTGTTTTCTTAGCACAGCCTCCATACACAAGCCTCTGTGACATGGAGATTCAGTCGCAAGGGTGAAAAAATCATGCAAGGCCCTGTCACATTTAGTGAAGGTGCCGCAAAAATGAATAAGATAAGTTATAATAAAGAGTTATAATAAACAGATAATAAAACCATATACTATTGGTTCATGGTCACAATCAAAAATCAGGATGCAAAATAGATAGAGGCCAAAACAATAGGTGGGAAAAGCAAAGGCAAAGATTTTTAAAATGTTACACAAAAGGGTATAATTCAAAACCACCTGCATTCTTGGGGTTTTACTCGCTAACAGTAAGTAAATTTAGAGGAAATGGAGTAATAAGCAAAAACTGTTCCATGGACAAATCACCTTGTTAGTGAAAGAGTTTGGAGGAGAATGTTTGAAGAATTCAGGCTGCCCTACATGGCAGCAGATGGGAGTACCTCATAAAGTGGCCACTGAGTGCATCTTTGCATGGATGGTTTAAGATTTTCAAGCCTTGAAAAGGAGTTATTGTATATAAACAAATCATTATTTCTTAGTTTAAATGATTTTGATTTAGATGTTTTCAATTAGTCTTACCTTAACTCATGTGATGTGAAAGTCAAAGCCTTTCCATGTAGCTACTTAAACAGAGCGGGGATTTGATCTGAACACCTGGGAAAGCCTGCCGTAAGCATACAAAATACACAAAACGAGCTGGATCCAAATAGCGAGCCTACCATAATAGGCAATATGCAAAAGTATGTGCATCAAGGCTATTCCTATTTCCCCATAATTGCAAAAATAAGATGAATGGCAAAGGATACCTTCTTTGTCCACTTCATTATTTTTATTGAGTATTAGGTAGAACCCCATTTTGTTTTTAATAAGCTACTGGGTTTTATATTTGATGCTGACTAGAGAGCATCATGCAGCTTGTGCAGATTTTTCATAATACAGTACACTCATCCATCCTCATATCCTTACTACAGGGTCACAGGGGGCTGCCGGATCCAACCTAGCAACACAGGTGCAAGGGACCAAGCACACACTAAGGACAATTTAGAATCGCCAATGCACCTAACCTGCATGTCTTTGGACTGTGGGAGGAAACCGAGCACCCGGAGGAAACCCACGAGATATGGAAGAAAATGCAAACACTCATTAGGAGGACCCGGAAGCTTAACCCAGGTCTCCTTAATGCGAGGCAGCAGAGTTACCACTGTGCCACAGTGCACCCTTTACAGTACACTCATTATACAGTATACTGAAATCTCCCAGCATTCTTTTGATGTGAAGACTATGCAGGTCATACACATAAAATGAAGTTACTGTCATGTATGTGGAACCAACTTCAGATGATGTTTGAAACTGAAATATAAATTTGAAAACGGTTAGACAGTGGCCATAAGAATGTGCACAAAGTTGTCAATAATGACTAGTTACACTGTGCCATTCAGCTAACGCCTGTTTGTATTAAGAGGTATGATGTGTGCTAAGAACACATTCCACACATCATTACACTACCACCACTAGCCTGTACCACTGACACAAGGCCAGAGAGATTCATGGATTGATACCAAATTTGACTCAACTAAGTGCATTTGAAGCGAAAGTCAGTTTAAAATGCTTACAGAGAAGATAGGATCTCTGCTAAGGCTATTAGTTGTTGCTGATCTTCTCACTTAGACCATGTTAAATTACATGACTGGAAATCACTGGGCATATCAAATTCAGTGATTGCATGCTGGCATTCCAGCACATTCTTCCTCGCCCCTTTTCAGATGGCCAATAAAGTGCTGCCTGATGGAGCTTGTGCTGTATGAAGGGGTTAACAGGTACAGGGAGTTCAGCCGCAATTTCTACCTTTTTCCATTCTGTCTTGGCGTAAAATATGAGACATCAGACAGAAGAGCTTTTCTTCTGTCTGTGAGGTCCAAAACACTTGTGTTCATTACCTTATTCGATTGCTGCATTATATATGCATCAAACCTTTTTCACTTTATTGGGACAAGTAATGGACTGGTTGCAGTGAGTCATTGGGCATATATCACACTAGGTGATATTGCAGCACTGACTGCCTTTTGACTCCCTAAGATTATGTAAATGAAGGCTATGGCTGAAAAATCATTGGAAAAGTTGTCCAATGAGACATGGCTTCTACAGAATAAATCAAGGGTTATCAAAACAAGCAACATACAAATGTCTGCTGTATCCTTCATCTTTCTGTTCTTAGCCTACAAGTGTGTAACTCAGCATGCTCTTCTGATCTTTTGGCCAAACTATTTCAACCTCCAATGTTCATTTAGAGGTGTCCTTCTGAGCACCATGTTACAAAAGTCTTTGCATTTGTGCCCTTTGTTAGTTTGATCGAATCTGGAAAATCTCCTCAAATCTTGCCCACATGCTTACTGCTCATTGTTTTTTGCGTGTTTGTGTGTTTATTGGATCATTAACTGCAATTAGAGAATGTATTGTGAAAAATCTCAATGGGCAGCTATTTCTGAGATTCTCAAAATACATTGTCAGCCAGTAACTATTATACTAAAGTCGAAGTCACTTAGATCACAAGTTCAAACAACAAGTAAACCTCCAGGCCATGTCTGCATGTTGTTCACAGGAGCTGCATCAGTGTGACTGGCTGTGTAGAGAAGAAGGCTATTTCTTTTAAAAGTAGGTAAACCTAATAAATTTACCCAGAGTATGTAATTCTAATAGTTAATGCTGCAGAAAATTGAAAAAACTAACTGATAATACTGTAGTTATGACGATAGAAGTGGAAACAGAAGGATTTTTGTATTTGTTAAATTCAGCAGTCTTACCAGGTTTAACGGGATATTCGAGTCTGAGGTTATGCAGACGTTATTTTTTAACCAGATTCTTATAGCGTACCTTAAGAATGTCCACCACACAAAGAGCAGCCCCTGCCAAAGTGACTGATATGAGGCCTGCTATAGAAGGCAGTGTTTGCTGGATCCCTTTTCAGAGCGGGAACCATTTCCAGCACTTATTTTTCAAAATAAAATCCCCTTTTCAGTACCACTAAGACACAGAAAGAGATGTGCTTGTTCATAGACTACTTATACTAAGATAACGAATAGAATTGCACGTCTGAAAAACTAGGCCGTTATAGGGGTTGGATTTATTTTAAATAGCCTTGCCTCCCAGCCTGCAATTACAAATCCCAATATATATTAAGGCACCTGGCTGACTAGGATAATGGAGAGTTAAAAAAAAGATAAAGAACAAGCAAAAGTGAAACAGTGACAGTGAAGTCACACTGCCCAGCAAACTCCTTGTCATTAAGTAGTAATTATTAATTTTACAGCACTCAGTTTTATTACGAGTGATGCTTTACCTTGGCTATACTTCTGCTTTCATGAATAAAATCTCGTGAACTGCTAAGAAAATGCTCCTTCATTTACTGTAACACGAGAAATTGTTTGAATTGCAACTCAAATGAATGTTTTCATACTGCTCTGCTATTTTAAGCTTGATTATTGACTAAATATGCACTGCATTTTTCATGTTTTTCATCTCATAACTTAATTAAAATGTTAATTGTTGGAGAGCGGTGCAGAATAAACATTAACCAGGGATTTTTTTATCATACAGGTTACAGAATGTAAGGTCCCTTATAGATGAAAAAGAAAAGATGCTGAAATGTAGCCATTCATCAGGGAGCTCTGTCAGTAGAAATGGCAGGGGAATCCTTTTGTTTTGCAGATGCAAGCAATCCCTGTTAGTATTTCTTTGCTTAATTATAACATCTCTCATTTCTTATTCTTTTATTATTTTTCTTTCATTTAGCTTTCACTTGAAGTTGTGCCTTTCTCTGAATGCACTCTTAGTAGAGTGTTAAGAACTAGAAAACCTGTTTTGGTCCGTTACAAGATATTTTTGCCATAGATATATATTTTTTTACATTTTTAAAGCAGGTATTTTGCTATATATATATATAACAACACCATGGCATCACAATGCCCCAGACTTTGGCAAACCAGTCCGTTAGTGTGTGAACATCTGCTTAGTTTCATGGGCAGAACTAGAAATGACTTACTTAGTGGCTGTAGTGAAAAGTCAAGCACAATAACACCTTTATTGGCTAAATAAAAAGATTACAATATGCAAGCTTTCGAGGAAACTCAGGCCCCTTCTTCAGGAAAAATGTATTATAAATTATAAATTTTATAATTGTAGGTCAGCTTAGCATGCCTCACTGTGAATGTGACTGCCATGTCAGTTGTTCATGCTTTTAATTTTCTTCCTTTCTAGTCATTTTGGTGTGCATTCAGACTAAAGTGTGTCTATCTATCTATCTATCTATCTATCTATCTATCTATCTATCTATCTATCTATCTATCTATCTATCTTCTGTCTGTCTGTCTGTCTGTCTGTCTGTCTTCCTGCCTGCCTGCCTGCCTGCCTGTCTGTCTGTCTGTATGTCTCCTGTCTATGTATAAATGCTCTGTTGGACTTTTCTAACTTTGCTATCAGACAGTAGATACAGAACGTTCTACATCTATTCTATCTACCAGTTTTTCAGCTCCACTTAATCCAGTCCAGGGTTTTGGGGTTCAAGATTATCGTAAAACATTGGCACCATCATCCATGGAAGAGGTGTGAATATACTCTGGATACAAAATACAGCCAAAATGAGGCCTATAAAATGAAAATTACAAACTAGAAGGTCAATTGTCACACTTCCCATTTGCCTGTGTGGAGAGATGAGTGGTCATTTGTTGCTCTCAGAATCTGAGGTTTTAAATGAATACTCTTCCCAAAAATAGTACTTGGCACCCATTCCTTTGAAACAAAAGTAATTGCCAACCTTCCAAAACCTCAAGAACTACAGTTAACTTTTATATTTTTGTTAAAGGACTACTCTGTCTTAAAATGGTATTTTTTAAAATATTGTACTTAGCCCATGTAGTTTGTAGTGGTGGCCAGAACAAATTGAATTACATGTGTTTGTGTAGAAAGGTTAAAGTTTCAGATAGAACAGGACCCCAAGGGTGACCAATGCAAACAAGTAAAAACATAAATGAAAAAATCCTCCAGTTAAATGCTTTAAAATGTGCAAAATACTTTAAATAAATAATTCTGGAAATGATGGTAGCTCTCTTGATATGGATCACGTTTTTGAATTGAAGACTAGACTCTTGAAGAATAAATGGTGCGGCAGACTGGGCTTCAAATCAATAATTGAATAATAACAATAACAATAATTTTGCTGCTTATTCTTTTGGGCGGCACGGAGGCAGAATGAAGCTATGTCCATGGCAGAAAGACAAGGTTCACATTAAGGGTCTTTTCTGCATGGAGTTTGTTTGTTCTCCTGTGTAGGTTTCCTCTGGGTGCAATTGTCTCCCACCGTTCAAAGACACGCAGGTTAGTTTGTTAAATTGGTCCTAGTGTGTTGTGTGTGTGGAGTGTGTTCACCCAGCGATTGACTTGTGCCCTGTCCAGGGGATTGTTACTCCTTTAGTGTCCTGGGCTTGCTGGATTAGGATCCAGCCCCCAAAGATGCTGTTCATGATTAAGTGGACTTAGAAATGGTATGGTGTTTACATTTATTTGCTAAGTAAGTGTTTTACCCAAAGAGACTTATAAAAAGGTCAATATAGGATTATTACTGTTTCTGTGCCTGCATGGAGACATACTCCTGAAAATGAAATCTTTAATTTTGTAGCTTATTACTAGTCCAAATAAACACACACACACACACACACAGGGTAAAGAAGAACACACTCCATCATTAGAGGCAAAAACAGTAATTAACTTGACATTGAATGCTGGTTTAACTTTCTACAAACAGGCTATAATGATTAGGAGCACATCATCGTCATCTAACAGAACAAGATCTTACTCCTATACACGCAGAATATGGGCAAGGTTTTGTCTGTTATTGCGCTTTTGGCCCTTCAGTTGCACCAGATGGCTTAGTTTGAGGAAAAGATTTCCAAGAGGTTGGAGGGAATTTTCTGAATAGCAATGCAGTGTTACAACAGAGACAGATGAACAGTGAGCAGCACGTGTGATGGATGCTCTTTATTATCTTTATCAAATACCATTTACAAAAATGATCCCAATGAATGACACAATTCTGTGTACACCCTTTACACCCCTATTTCTCTCAATATTCAGAATATTTCAGCAAGTTCATGGATATGTCAAAGATGTGTTGCTTAACCTTCAGCTGTATCGTGTTTTGTATTTTGTCTTTGTCTGATACACTTGAAAAGGGCCTGTAGCTGTAGATGCGTAAGGCAGGATCAAGAGGGGTTAAACGTGTTCTGAAAGAAATCTTTCAGTCCAAAAAGTTTGTTTTAAAAAGATTTTATGAAAATTCAAAGCAAATAGTCCACACAAGAATACAGAAAAAAGATTGTTACACATGTAGAATAATAAGCAAAAAAAGGTGTTTCTTCTATAGGCTTATCTTTTCTTGCCAAACCTCTGTTATTCTATAATTTTAAAGATGCTTATCCTATTCAGTATGTTCTAAGCATATGGCACTACACATTTAATAGAGCACGCTCACCTTCATACTATCGAGTATGGGCATGGTTTAAAACTGTGGGGCCTCCATGCCTTACAACAGAAGGCAGGTCACTAACTGAGACAATTCTATAATCAGAGGGCAAAAAAATAGTTAGAATATACCAGTTCAATTCAAATTGTGGGTTATAAAAACCCTCCCATAGACTAAAACACTCAATATTTAGGAAACTTTTAATATAGTTTAAAATAAAAATAACAAACGGCTCTTACATGGCCTTTGTCTCAAAGTTTACATAGCATGTAATATGTCTAGTGGTTTAAAATTCTTTTAAATGTTGCTACAAGCATGTTAAACCTATGAGTACATACAAAAATTTTTAAAAAAAATTACACTTATGTCGAATACTATGCAGAAGCATAAATCACACTGAGGAGTAATTATTAATTAAAGTTACTGTATACTATAGCTAGTGTGTTTGTCAATGAGTATATTAGTCTGGAAGCCATTCCCTAAATAATAAAATAATCCATCCCTTGTCTTTTTTCCCTTCGATTGAATATGGTCATGTAAAGTCCAATACAGTATTTTACCCCTTTGATGCTGAGACCATTTATCTTAAACCCAAGAAGAGTTTTATTATGCTCATTTTCCCAAGGGGCTCCTCTGCCACAGGTGGCTTCAGACATTGTTAAACCCTTTAGACAACAGTCCCTACTGGTCAATGAGTCCCTGACAATCACCTCTGCCACAGGTTTTCCCTTGACATATTCCAAAAGTGGTGTCTCAAAGTGAAAGTCCGTAGTCAAGAATACTCATGGGTACTTAAATCTAACAATATTATTCCACATAATTTACCTTATTTACTTCCATTAAATTTCCCATTTGCCAAGATCTGCTTGTATGCTGTTCGCTCTCTATAATGACTGCTGATTTTAGATCTTGCAGTCTTTCAAAGTGAGTTACTGCTCAGTTCTAGTGCTTGCTTATTTATGACTCTGTGAGGATGTAGCACTGTCTGATGGGGTAGATATTTTTCTTTATTTCCATGTCTTCAGAGATTTGGGATCTCAAACTTACTTAATGAATTCAGTATCATACTGTAAAAGAGTCTTCCATGTTTTTGCCCTGAGGCATTTTACCATATGGTCACTTTCATGATGCTGTTCATTTTACAAAAACTGGAGCACTTTTGAGATTGTTTTCCCACAGATTAGAGACCCATTTGCATGTAAGGTGATTGTTATTGAAATTCATTTTCTGACACAGAAGGTGCACATCTGACAACCATCTGATGCAGCATTTTGTGAGAACACTAGAACATAAAAGCAATTTTGATGAAGAGGTCATTTAGCCAACACAGCTTCTAATGTTTTATAATATCTTCATGTCAGATTTCAAGGCACGAAGTAAAAACCCTAATTCCAAAAATTTGGGGATGCTTAAAATGTAAATAAAAATAGAATGCAATGATTTGAAATCTATAAACCCATATTTAATTTCTACAGAACACAGAATACATATCAAATGTTTAAGGAGACATTTTACTATTTCATGAAAATATTAGTTCATTTTTAGTTGATGGCAGCAAAAGTTGGACAGGGCCCTGTTCTACGTGTAACATCCCCTCTTGTAACAAAGTCCATAAACATCTGGGAACTGAGGAGAACAGTTGCTGGGCTTTGGGAGAGGGAAAGTTCTTATCTAATATAGGATTCTTGTGCTCAACAGTCCTGGATTCTTTTATATTTTTCTTATTTCTGATTCACCAAATGTTTCCAATGGGGAACTGTCTGGACTGCAGACTGGCCAGATCAGCACGTGGGCTCTTCTACTACAAAGCCATGCTGTTGTAAGAAATTCAGTATGGCTTTTGCATTGTCATGCCGAAAAATGCAAGGTCTTCCTTGAAAGACAAGTCTGGATGGGGGGCATACATTGCTCTGAAACCCGTATATACCTTTCAGCATTGATGCTAAATCTTTCCAGATGTGCAAGTTGACAATTCCATAGGCACTAATGCACCCTTATGCCATCAGAGCTGCAGGATTTTGAACTGAGAAATTATAAAATGCCAGATGGTCCTTCTCCTCTTTTTGTGGAGGATGCAACATCCATGTTTTCCAAAAAGAATTTCCCAAATTTCGATTAGTTTGACCACAGAACAGTTTTTTACTTGCCTCAGTTGATTTTTCATTTGAGCTTTGGGCCCAGGGAAGAAAAATTGCATTTGGGTCATGTTATATATGTCTTCTTTAAAGATAGAAATTTAACCTGCATTTATGAAATTGTTTCCAAGGGCAGAATCATGCCAATGTTTAATGAGTACTGCCTGAGGGCCCAAAAAATCAGGGCATCCACTACTCATTTTTTCCCTTGGACCCCTTTTATAGAGATTTCTCCAGATTCTCAGAATCTTTGGTGATATTATAAACTGTAAATGATGAGATATTCAGTCTTACAATCTTACTTTCTGAAATTGTTCCACAATTTAGACGTTTTTGCTAGACCACACTAAACTACTAGTGTTCCAAAAATAAAACATAATAAACGATAGTTTTTATATACCCTTTATGTCTTAATTGAAAATACAAAACATACAAAATGAAATATGTAAATTAAAACCTTTAACAAATAGTAAAACAATAATTAATCAACTGTTTTACCCAGGATTCCTCTGTATCAACCAGTTTCCAATTGGGATGAAATGAGGGAGAAAAAGAAAACAATTGACTCAGAATGCAGAACAGCTATTCCAAAACCAAAAACAAAGGCATGGCTTTCAGCTGACTTTCAGTGTCCTGCAATACATTATTAGCTGTTATCATCTAACTAGACATCTCATTGGGTTGCAAAAGTCCAGGAAGCCATTATCTAATATCAATAACGCACACTGCCCAGTGAATACACTTGATTTGAGCATTCCTTGCTTTCATCCTCTTCTCTATCGTTAGCACTCATTTGCTCAGAGGTTGATGAGCTTGCTGTTTTCTGAGCAGCTTTTTCTCCACTGTAGCAGCCTGCTTCTACTCTTCTTCCGCCTGCATCTTTCAAGCTTAAAACTGATTAAGTCAGTGCTTGTGTTGCAATAACTTAGTATGTTTTCTTTAATTTTTACCTAGCTTGGCACTTAAGTCTTCAATCTGCCTCAAGAATGATTTAAGATATGAAGAGGTAGGGATGATGAGGTGGTTGGATGAGAACGGCACTCATAAGCGATGCACCGCACGCCACCCTGCCGACAGTTGATTCTACAATAAAATAAAATAAAAATAGGAATAACCTTGGAGGTCAATCATCACCCCAAAAGCAGATAGTAGCTGTCACGTAGTATATTTGTACCAAATTTCAGATCAATAAGTCAAACGGTTTGGCAGCAACAGGTAATTTAAAATCCTGGACAGACAAACGAACAGCCACGGTAGCATATCCTCTTTAATAAAACCCTAGTGGAATCCAGGTGTCTGTGTGTCTTCTGAGGAAATGCATGCGGGCCACACGGCATGTGTCAGCCCTTCCTGTGCAGAGAGAGAGACAGACACACACACACGGGCCCATGCAAGACAGACACACACACACAAAGACAGAAAAAAGGTACATGAGACAGACACAGACACACACAACACACAGGGATTGCAGACACACACACACACAACAAACCAAAAAGGAAAAGACACACACACACGGCACGTAGACAGACACACACAAAGACAGACACACACAGGTGCATGAGACAGACACAGAAAATTACGGGGCCCAAGTGAAGTAAAGAGAACACACACACACAGAAGACAGGGCATGCATAACACACACACACACACACACAAGATCCACAGGCGATGTAGACAAAGACAGACAGAAGACACACACAGTATGAGGAGAGACAGACAAAACACAGACACAGACAACAGAACAGAATGACACAGACACAGACACAGACAAGACAGAAAGACAGACACACACACACAGACAAGAGAACACACATACATTGACGCTGAAAGACAGACAGACAACACAAAACATATCAGACGGGAACACACACACACACACACAAAAGGCGCGAGAAAACAGAAAACACAGGACGCAAGAGAGACAGACACACAAAATACACACAAGGCTAGAGAGACACACACACAGACACAGCGCACGCTTAAGAGAGACACACACCGAGAGAAGACACACACATTCAGGCCCGGAAAGTGATACAACACACAAAAGGGGGCCCTGCATGTGCATTGTTGAAAATTTAACTTTTTTTGGGTTGTTTATTAAATTATGGATTTCAAATGTTCTTTTTCCCTGTGCTAAAACTAATTAAAAAAAGTGTTTTTAGCGAGCTGGTCTTAAGGCTATAGGCAAACCCTTTTTGGAGGTTAGTTTTCCCTGTTCAAGGTTTCTTAGTGTTATTCAATTTTTTTACATTTAGTTTACTTAGCAAAAATTAACTCAAAAAAGGGAGAAGGTATGTTAAAGAAGTAATGAAAAATTAAAGGAAACATTTTGGAAATAACGTAACATGATTGCCAATGTAATAGTTTTGTCACTGTTATGAGTGTTATGTCATATATATATATATATATATACATAATAATACACACATTATATATATAGTATATATATCTATATCTATATATATATATATAATATCTATATATATATCTCTCTACATATATACATATATATATATATATATACCCTGTCACGCACGCCGAAAGTAGGGAGACCGCGATTGATTGGAGTAGCACCTGGAAACCACTCCGCCAGGAATGGTGGGGTATTAACTTTCTCCCTCTGCTTCCTCATAGAAAAAGACCTTCCTGCACCATAGGCCTGATTGACCGCAAAAGGGCATTCCCTTCCTCCGCCATCTTGCCTCTGACCCCATCCTTCCCATCCCCCTTTGGGCGGTCCTTCCCGCATCCTCCACTTCCGCCCTCCCCAATAAGGCGCACGCCAGGAGTCGGCGCTGCATTATGAACTGTTTTGTTTATGATATTGCCCCAATTTTGTTTTTGTATTTTACAATATAAGGGCCGGGAAACCCTAACACTTGCTACATTGTCTCCTCGGTCTTACAAGTATGAGTCGCAGGTTTCAGAGATCCCGGAATGACGGAGGGACAGGACCTGAACACCGGCTGCAGGGAATGAACGCCAACCCAGGCCCTGCAGGCGCAAGCCGCTACCCCCGGGGAGCTGGAGGCCACGGGCCAGGTTAGGAAGCGCAAGGCGAAAGACTCCCCCCAGGCAGCCGCCTCCTGGTCTGGCGGCCCCTCGGAGGACGCCGGCCTACCTGGGCATGTTTGAGGGACGCCCCCCGGGAACAAAAGTGGCAGGGGTCCAAAAGTGGGGCCCATTTTGCTTATATTTTGAAGGGATTTCGGCCTGGGCCTATTTATGACCTCCTGAGGAGGAGGCCCCACACACCTCCTCGTTTGGGAATACTGCCGTTTACGCATTACCCCGAGCCAGCAGGGGGCCAATGGCGAACCCCGGGGGCCTTGACCCCGGGCCCGCGCCCAGGCGCTCGAAGCTGGGGCAAGATGGCCGCTTACGCCAGAGACCCCCACGGGCGGGGTGGGGGCCCCGTGAAGGTGGTCAACCCCATGCCCAGTTCCCTCGCCCAGCAGGTCCGGGACACGCTTATCGAATATGTCGGGCCTCGACGCCCTGGAGCGCCATTGGCGTCCTCCACTTGGGGTCAAAAAAGCCCTGCTGGAACGGCAGGACGGGCGCCCCGAGCCCCGCCCGCTGAGGCCAGCCAGAGCAGAGAGAGGCCGGTCCGCTTGTTTTGGGTTTTGAGACCGCCACCTGCTGCCAAACTGCCCCCATCAATCGCCCGAGCCTATGGACTGCAGCTGGACATCATCGGGAGGTACTGTACCCGCCGCATCCCTTTGGCGATCCGGAGTGGTGTTGTTAAATGGCACGCTGGTGGCTTTTTTTTGATTCCGGCAGCAAATTACCATTGTTGCTCGCCGCTTGCCTTACCGCAACAGTGGTTAAAACAGCACTGTTGGTTACCTGGATGGGGGACTAGGTCTATCGTCCGCCACTGCTATGTTACCTGGAAGGGGAACCAATCCAAATGAGGGTCGCTGTGTTACCGGGACCCCTTCCCAGTGATTTTTGGGACAAGACGTCAAAGGATCAGCGTAAGCCACGCCGCCTCCCGGGCCTCAGTGGATCTGTTTGGGGGGAAAAAGGCCCCCTCCCGGCCTCCACGCCAGCATAGGCGTAGTTCACGGGCCTGGTGTCCGGGGACCTTCCGGTTCGGACCTGACCCGAAGATTCCCCGGAGAAGGGACTAGCAGGAACTTCCCGCCCAGGCCCAAGATTTCCTCGGGCAACTGACCATCAATTGGGTCCACGCCGGCCTCTTTGAGGAGCAGGGAATGATGACCCCGCGCTGTCTGAATGCGATCGCTCTGCCTAACAGCTCAGCAGCGACGATCCACACCAGGAACCCTTCTTTGTCCTTGAGAACGCATCTGTTGAATGAGTGGCTCCCCATGAGGGCGGGGCACGGAAGTTGCTAATCCGGCCCCTTTCCGGGCGGGAGATATGCGAGTGCAGCGCACTCCTAGGCGCACCTCAAAAACACGGGAGAGGATTAAGCCCTTTACTGGCCTGGGATCAGAGGAGGTCCAAGGTTCTGTAATCCTGTCCGAGTCCCAGACCCGCCAGTTTCCCTAGAGGACCGTCTTCAGTCCCTATTCCCCGTGGACACCCCCTTTTGAAAGGATAGGGTCGATTGGTGGGCCCCCTGGAGCCCCAACCCGTGGCACAAGTATATCCTAGTCATGGGGACTATGCCCCCCGGGACCAGAGGCGGTCCCCGCGCCCGCAAAACTAAAAGCATCGCACGGGAACTGGTTAACTGTTTACGCTGCAGAATTTCCAAGGAGGCCCCTCAGGGACCAGGGTCCCCTTCATTTCGATACAGTCAAGGAGGTAGCCAAATTATGCAGATAAAGCACCTGAAAGCGCCAGTCTATCACCCGCAAACTGACGGGTTGGTCAACGAAATCTAGACGTTTGCAGTGCTCCCGAAGGAGCCAGCGGACGGCGGGAACGGGGACCAGCCCCTCCCGCCAGCTTTTTGCCACCGAGGTACCCGGGCCCTCACGGGCTTCCCCCTTTGAATTACTATACACATAACCCGGGAACCCTCGACATCCTAAAGAAGGCGGGGAGGCCGAGGCTTTTCCCCTCCCTCTAACATTTTGGAGTACGCGCAACTGGCCAATCACCACAAAGATCAGGCCCTCCTAAAAGAGCATCGGACTCCGAAGGCAAGCAGCGCAGGCCCGGTGTTACAACCGCAACCCCGGGCCCTCAGGGAGTTCCGCCTGGGGCCCGGGGAGTTGGTGCTGGGCCCCGACCTCCCACTCGGCGCTCGCCACTGGCAAGGGCCTCCAGGTTAAGGAGAGAAAGGACCCGCCGACTATTTGGTGAAACAGCCCAATCGTCGAATGAAAGGAGAGGATCTATCACATCAACCCGTAGCCCTGAGAGATAGAGAGGAGCTCCTCAGCCCCGTAGGTCACTTCCTTTCGCACAACTGCCCTTAATCCGCTAAGAGCTGACCCCCAAGCAGCGGGAGGAGACCCAACACCCAGCCATCCCCGAGGTAGTGAGCGAATACCGGGCCCGGGCCGGGTGATTGGAGCACGATATAGACACGGGGCCCGTAATCGTCCGGAGAGGCCCACCGACTCGGAGGCAAGCCAGAGGTCAACTGGAGGTGAAACGTATGTTGGGCATGGACATAATTAAGAGAGCCCGTCCCTGGTCCAGCTCTATTGTCCCGCTCCAAGCCAGACGGCCCCGGAGGCCCCGTAAAGACTTTAGACGTCTGAATCAGATTCCAAGTTCGATGCCTACCCCATGCCCTCGAGATGACCTCCTGAGCGGTTGGGCACGGCCCATTTGACTACCCCCTTTTACATGACAAAAAGGGGATTGGCAAAATTCCTTTAACGGGATCCCAAGGAGAAAAAGGCCCTTTTGCACTCTAGCGGGCAATGGCAGTCGTCCTCCCATTTGCCGCACGGGCCCCGCACCTTTCCAACGCCCGGTAGATAGAGTGCTAAAGCCCCACCAGTCCTATAGTGCCGTTTACCTGGATGAAGCTTGCATTTTATTCCGCACCTGGGAGGGGCATCTACTGCAGGTCGCAGCTGTCCTCCCAAACTGAAAGCCGCCTCTGATAAACCCCCGGAAGTGTTTTTGGGTTAAAGGAGGCCAAAATTTAGCTACCCGGGGACAAGACAGGTTGAGCTCCCAAAATTAAAGACATCTTTGAATGGCCTCCCCGAATACCAAGAAACAGGCAGGGTTTGGGGGTTGGGGAACCCCGGTTTGTTCCCCGCTTTTTCCGAGAGCAGCACCCCCTTTACCTGACCTGACAAAGGGCGCCCTCCCCGTGGTGTGGACCGCCAAAGCAGAACACGCGCTCAGTGACCCAAGAAGGCCCTCAACGCCGACCCGTGTACTGGGCGCCCATTTGGGCTCCGCTTATTCCAGACCGACGCCGACACAGGCCCGTGCCCGGCGAGCCAGCGCCGATGGTGTCGAGCACCGTGATGACCTTGCGGAACTGGGTGGACCGAGACCCGCACGGGAGTGAGAGGGAGGCTTGCCATCAGGCAGTACCACCTCGATTACCGCTGGGTCCGCACCGCTCCGGACTGATCACGCGACCCCAGTGGATGTCCCACAAAGAGTCGAACCGGGCACCAGGTGGTTCCTGGACCTACAGCCGATAAGTTACCCACTATCGGGGCACCTTCAGGCCAATGCCGATGCCCTCTCGATTCACGCACTGCATCCCCCACCTACGGGGCCTGGGATGGGATCGGGCACGCACGCGCAGTAGGAGGCCGGATTGATTCGAAGCACTGGAAACCACTCAGGGAATGGTGGGGTAAACTTTCTCCCTGCCTTCCCATAAAAAAGACCTTCCTGCACCATAGGCCTGGATTACTGCAGGGTACCTTCCCCTCCTCTCACCATCTTGCCCCCGACGTCATCCTTCCATCCCCTTGCGTCCTTCCCCATCCCCATCCGCCCTCCCAAAATGGCCCAGCCTTGTGAGCGGGCCGCATTATGAACTATTTGTATATTGACCCTTTGCTTTTGGGATTTTAACAATATACGCCGAAAAACCCCCAAAACCTTTCTACTGTCTCCTCGGTCTTTACAACCCACATACATTATATCTATCTATCTATCTATCTATATATATATATATATATAACACACACACACATTATATCTTTTCTATATATATATCTATATATATCCCTGCTGTTCCAGAGACTTGGGTTGGACTGCACTTTGCCTTCACCTTTTTTGTTTGATATTCCAGTTTCAAAGTCAACACAAACACATTGATGGTGGGTTAGTTGAAGTGAGGGTGTGCTGATGAGTGTGTTCACTGACAAACTGCCATTCCATTCTACATTTCGTTCTATGATATCTTTGCTGGCACATGCTCTCTCTGTCTCCATGATTTTGAAATAAAAAAGAGCATAAAAAACAGATGGATGGATGTTTAAGATGTGAAATTGTATGTGTGCTTAAAACTGGAATTATGGTTACCGAACTTGTACATTTTTTTAGTAACACAGTGTAAAGCCTTCCATTCTTATAAAGACGATGGAACCAGAGCAGAAAGTGTTGCTCATGGCAACAATGGGGCCCTGGCCTTGGTGATCGTTGCTCAGAGACAGAGAATCACTGCAGCCTTCAAACCAAAGGCCTAATTAACAAATATTATTTCATCTTATTTTTGTTTCATAGCAATGACATTGTTGTGATGACATTAACTTTTGGGAAAAAAATGATTGAAATCCCATTAGGGTAAAGCAGGCATTTATTAATCATTCATATGATTAATGGAACAAAAAACATTGTGTAGGGGGTTTATTGTTACTATTCAAAGCCACTGGCTTATTCCTTCAATCACAAATGTTGGTTTATACTGTTTTTTTTTTTTTTTCTTTAAAAGTAAGACGGCATTTGAAGAAAATTAAAAATGAAAAAGGAATCCACACTATTGGTTTCGCTAATCTAAGTCTGAGGCAAAATACAAACAAAATTTTAGATTTTTCTTCCTTTGAACTACTTAAATACATTTTTCGCTAAGTAATATAAATACATTTTCATTGGGTGATTATATTTTTTAGCAAAGATCTGTGTCCATAGATGTGTTTTGCAAAAGGGATGATAGCAGGGTAGATTCGGCTGTAGAGACAAAAAATTGATAAGGTTATGTAGAAGATTACTGACTGATGAATAGATGGATATACTAAGTATATTAAAATGTAAAACCTATAAATAGGAAACTTCAAAGCTTTACTTTTAATAGCCCCCATGAGAAGTTCAACAACTGATGGATGTCAAACATTAATAAAATAAAAGTTTATTGGGGATAAACCAAGGAGATAAAACAGGTGATAAAATAAGGAAAAAAAAAAAGGCCCTGTTTTGCATTGCAATTATAGTGTTCCCCAAAGTACAATAGGAACCCCATGGACCCAGTAATCTCACATGTCTCAACTCCTTCCCTAATACCTTTTCCAAACCACACCTCTCTCTCCCAGATAAGTTTATTCTTCCCTCCCAGCCCAAGTTATCGTGTGGAATTGGGAAACGGCCCAATCCCCTAAATTGGACACGGGTACACTTAAACCAAAAGACTCAGAATCCAGAAGCCTATCTTAAAAGCATATTGGGTTTTGGAAATATTCCAGGAGCTACTTATTTAAAAGCTACTAGTAATAATAATAAAAATAATAATTACATTTATTTATTGAGGCTTCTAAACACTAAGGACAATGAACAAAGGCAAACACAGATTATAAACTAAAGTAAATACAGAAGTTAAAATCAGACAGAGCAATTGGAATCAAAAAGAAAAGAGCCTTTAAACAAATGAGTTTTAATTAGATTTTGAAAAGTGAAATGATTCAAATTTCTAAGTTCAGATGGTGCGAGCCCAGAGCTGGGGGCGCAACTGGGAAAGCTCTGCTCCCATTGGTGGTAAGACGGGCCAAGGGACAACTGGATGGAGGAAGAGACCAGGGTCGGGGAGAATGGCAACAAGGAGGAGGTCAGACAGATTGGGGGGCAAGGCGTGAGCCAAAATTAGAATTTGAATGAATTGAATGAATGAAGCCAAGCCAGGCCTAAATCCAGTATTAATATTTTCAAAGAAATTATGTGATTGTTAGGAAGAAACCAAGATATCGAAGGACCTTTAATTAACCTATTGTTTTTCACTTTTGGACCTTCTTAAATGATTTATTTTTTTTCTTGTTTTGATTTTCACCCTGTCCCTGACTATGAATTTATGTTCATTAACAGGCCACATTCTAGTTTTCTTCTCAAATTATTCTGAGTACCTTCCATTTAAATTTTGACTTAAAATTTATATGCGGAAGCAGGGGAGTGGGTAGCGCTTTCCCAGAGGAAGCCGTTCCAGTCTTCCGCGAGTTGAAGTTCTCCGTGTTGTGGTTCCAAGTCCAAAGACATGCAGGTTAGGTGATTGTGATCCAAATTGTCCCTTTTGTGTGTTTTGCACGACCGCCCAGGGGTTTCGCCCAAGCCTGTGGCTGGATTGGCTGCAGGACCCTTGACCCAATTAGGATAAGCAGGTTGATAATGATGATGGAAATTTTAATCCAGTAATTTAATGTAAAGGCCCTGTTATTTAGGGCTCCCCGGTGGCGCCCACCATCAAGGGGGACTGTTAGTCATTTGTTTTTTCAATTGGCAAATCCACTATACCCAGGGGTGTGCCACTTATTGCTCCAACTTTACCATGTATTCTTGAATTGCCATTGTTGTTAATAAAGGGGAGTTTCCCAAAAAATTGCTTTGGGAAACATAACCATATTTTCACCACTTTGTCAAATTCCTAGAATTGAGGAATGGACCGTCCAGAGTAACAGACACAGAGGAACAACCCTGAACAGTCCATTGCATGACCAGCTCAGGTACACTACACCCCAAAATTGTTTGTGGTTTC
>NC_053154.1:78843876-78876376 GCF_016835505.1 Polypterus senegalus
TAAAAAAAGAAAAAAAAGTCTTAACAGCTCTTTCATTGGCTTTAAATCAATGCCACTGTACAGAATTTTTTAGTCATGGGGTGTGTCAAATTTGCAGATTGCTGTTGCTGATAACGTTGTTGCACCATGTCAAATTACAAGCCCATGTCACAATAACCGACTGAGCGCTGATCTTCCAGCACATCTCTGCTTGCCGCTTTTTTATTCCTGACTGCCAGTAATGTGTTGCATGACATAGCCACAGCTATATGAAAGGTTAACAACTACAATTAATTCCTCAGCAATCTCTGACCTTTTTTCTTTTTTCCATTTTGTCATGGCATTTGAATCCCAAGATATCAGACTGATGAGCCTCTCTTCTGTTTGTGAGGTCCAAACAAGCCTCTATGCTGCCTGATAGATCAACGCTGCACCGGTGCTATGTGAAGGGCTAACAGATGCGGCAACTTGAGCTACAGTCTTGTCCCTTTTTTTCCTTTTTTCTATTCTTATTTAATAATGTCTTTAAAATTAGAGACATCAGAAAAATGAGCACATCTTGTGTTTGCAAGGTTCAAAACACACATGTTTCTTATTCCTTATCGCTACAATCTAGGCATTAAAATTCCACATGTACATTCATTGGTTTACAATGACTGTGTTTGTTTTCATTTTTTTTTTTGTTTTGTGATGTGGACATATCTACGTTCTAATTATAAAATCAGGCTATATTTAATCCTAAAACTTGGGGTTAATAAACACAAAAAGCGAATTATACTAATGACAAAATGCATGTTTATTTAATTGTATTAGCATTATAAAACACATTGTGACAGTGATTACTTTCAAAAGGAGCTCTGGAACTCCAAGGGACATGTCTTAGATTGTACCTTTTGGTTTAGAGATCAATGTCGTAAATATTTCACTGGAAGAATATGAACAGTGCAATTTAAATAATAAATATTAAATAATAATCATCATAATAATAATAAATATTACTGCAGAAATATGTGGATATGTGCCATTTGTATGCAATGATCACAGAACTCGATACACGGAAAATGTGAAGTATCTTAAATCGTTTAAATAATATCCAGTGCTTATTTGTATAAAACAAAATATCCAGTAATTTGGTAACTTCTAAATTGATTATTACTTTAATCAGCTGGAAGTACCCTGTGGCAGCTGCAGTGACAAACTAAGATGAATCAACTGATGCATGTTTAGAATGACTGTTGAATATGGACTTTAAGAAATGAACACATAAAGCAAGCAAACCAAAGCATGTTGTCTTACCAGAATCCCTGTCCAAAATGGAATTCCAGTGAAAGTTAAAGCGTCCAAATACAGGACCATAATAGCACCAAAGATGATATTAACTATGCCAGATGTTAACTGTAAAATCTGCAATAAAACAAGAATAGACAAAACATTTGCAGCAGCCCACATGACAAAGTTTATTTGTAAAAACATTACAGAAAATGTTATATTAGTCCGCGTCACATTCATCACAGTGGCACGGGCCAAACCATTACGTTCAGTCCCTTATGAAGTTAATGACGTCATGTTTCTCAGAATAACAGTGCATGTCAAGGTCAGGGATATATTAAATGGTAAGGTGACATTTGCTACTCTTAAGTCATGGTGAGTACTTGCCAACAGTTGTCTGATTTGGGAAAGCAATAAACTGCTGAAAGTATGTTGGGAAGCCAAAACTTATTGATGCAAGAGCTAAACTTACCATCCGGTATAAACCAAAAAGGCATCCTACTACTCCATTGGATCCTTGAGCAAGGCCCTCAACCAACAAATTGCTACAGGGGTGCTGTGCAATGGTTGACCTTGCACTCTGACCCCCAAAGGACATGGGAAAAGCCAATTTCCCCTAGGGAATTAACGAAGTATTGCAGAATAAAAAAAAATCAATAAGTGTGACTGTGGCACAAACTGCAAAAAATTTTCAACACACACAATGCCTCAAACCCTCCTTTGTGTTAGACTGTGTAGCCGCAGGCCAATGAGACTGCCCTCGCTAACCCTACCCACCACTGAAAGTTCCTACAATGAAAATAAGTGCAGCGGAATAGGATCTTGGAACCATGGAAGAAGGTTCCCAGGTCTGATAAATCCTTATTTTGTGTTGCATCATGTGGATGGCTGAGTATATGTGTGGTATTTAACTGTGGAAAAGATGACATCAGGATGTCAGGATGTACTTCAGAAATAAGGCGAGCTGGTGGAAGGAATGGGATACATTGGACAATGTTCTGTTGCAAAACCCTGGGTCTGGGTGTTCATGTGGATATGAATTTAATTCATAACACCGAGCTTAAACAACATTGCAGACCAGGTACACCACTTCATGGCAAACATATTTTCAGAAGGAAGTGACATCTTTTAGCAGAATAATGCACCCTGACACCAAGGCCGGATTAAGACCCCCACATGCTCCTTGGTGACTTAGCTCCCTAACACAAAATTGATCATACTTCTAACAGTTCAGTGCATGAACATCTGGCCATTTAATACTTCTCACTGCTGATTTTGGCTTGAGACCAGTGCCCCCAGTGATTATTTTATCGTATGGGTAATTGGGTGTGCACCTAGAATGCCTTGATGGTATATTGGTAGATTTGCCAGCCACACAACATGAATTGTTCGGGAATGATTTGAGAAACATGGCAAAGAGCTAAAGGTGTTTCCCTGGCCCTGCAATTTCTCATATCTCAATCCTATTGATCATCTGCTTCAACTCGAAATTTACAGAAGTTAGAAGGTCCACTACTGACATCTTGGAGTCAAATACCTGCAGAGTCTTCAAAGGTCATGTAGAATCCATGACTCAGCAAGTCAAAGCAGTTTTGGTGGCACACAGAGAAGCAACAGAATATCAGGCAAGTAGTCATAATGTTTTACCTCATCAGTGTATACATGAAATACCTCTCCTTCTGCATCTACTCAATGGAGAGAGACTGGAGACTGACATTTTTTTCTCTCTTTCTGACATCAGCCGTAATTTCCTTCATTTAGATACAGATAACATCTAGCTGAATATAGTTCAACATGCACCAGTCACAGTCATCTACCAGTTCTCTGTATTAGTCCTCCTGTCCACCACCTGTGCACCCCCTTACTTTAGAGTCATTAGGAAAACTCTTGTTGGTGGCATGTCTTAGAATAATATTTGAATGTTGACATGTATAGAGTAAACAGAGAAGGAGATAAGACAGTATCCTGGGATGACCCTGGATTGCTAACCATTGATTCTGACAAACAGCTCTTTAGCCTACTAATTTGTGGTCTGCCCGTCAAGAGGCTCATGTTACCTAACCCAAGAGTTCTCCACTAGGCATTATGTAAAATGAAAATGTAACGCTGTGTTTAAAAATACTTACTGCTTTCACAACATTTGTAGCAATACATTTGTACTATGGAGCATAAGAGCACAGCTGTATATACTGCTGCCTCACGGGTCCAGACAACTGGGTCCCAGTTAGAGCTGAATGATTAAATGAATTCAAAAAGAAATCATGCTTTGAAACAATGTGATTAGCAAATTACAAAGGCTTTGATTTAGGATATATGTTAAACAGCATGTCTGACCAATATGACATTGTGTTTCCATAGACGCGCAATGCAAAGCTGCAGCAGTTTGTAGATCTGTTTTTTCACTTCACTTTCACAATCAGTGTTTTTGTAATTTTCAATAGTTAGTTTTTATTCTTTAGTAAATCTTCCAGTTAAACTCCTTCAAAATGATTTTTTCCCTACTGCTGTGCACTTTGATCCACAAGTCATACCTGTCATTGTGTGTTTGCCTGTTCAAACAGACCACTATGATCACCCTTTAAGGATTTTTTAAAGAGGCCAGGTGGTAGCATTTTAGAGAAACAGTTAGGCCTTGTGGTGGGACTGAATGATCCTTGGCTACCTGGTGGTATGTGGTGGTTAATTTTTAATTAATGATTTATTTTTTTGGTTTGACATATAGACCTGCGGTGGGCTGGTGCCCTGCCTGGAGTTTGTTTCCTGCCTTGTGCCCTGTGTTGGCTGGGATTGGCTCCAGCAAACCCCTGTGACCCTGTAGTTAGGATATAACAAGTTGGATAATGGATGGATGGATGGTTTTATATATAATGTGCTTAATTTTTTTAAGGTGAACTGTAGATCTTTGTTGAGATCAAGTAAATATTGGGCAATCTGTGGCAGATTTCACACCTGCTCAAAATTGGCTGGAGGTATTGTTTTTGGTTTTATTTTATTGGTAGATTATTCTTTGTATTATTATGTTGCTCTCATTTGTTTTTGTTTCTTTTCTATACAGAGCAGTGATTACTGTTTAGTTATTGTTTATTTATGGTTTAGCAGTGTTGCTGGGTTAGTTAAATTTTAATAATTTTGGTTAATTTAAGACCAAATGCTTAGATAGCATATTGTATGGGGGATGTCTGAATAGCCTGGGTGATATTATATGTGGCAATTTGGGTTTTGTACCCACCTTTCTGGCAGCCTGGTTTTGTGGGTCACATTAGTTTAAAGTATGTTTCTGTATTTGATATGGTTTGCATAAAGTTTTCCCTTTACTGTTTCACTTGTTTGTATGGTATGTGTATGTGTGTGTGTGGTCAGATCCCAAAACCCCCACCCACATACCATGCCCCCCAATCCCCTCCCCCCACCCCAATTCTGTACCAGCCTGATGCAGTCTGGATCGCAACATTAAATTATCCTAATAACCCTGGCTGATCAGACCCCTAGGGTAGCATGTTATAATTGATCATTAACAATTACAAAGTGTAGCGCATCAATTTAAAAAAAATTAAAATTGTAGCTAATGCTGAACACTGCGCCTTCTCCTTAGTTACACAAATATCTACCTGATATTTCATTGGAAGATCCTCATATTGGTAATAGTACTATACTATCAAACGGTATCCGCGAACAGAGTTAATAATGAATACGTGCCAAGTTCGATCACTGCAGATAATCTGGGCATGGACAACCCTAACCAAGTCATATTGAGGGAGCTCCATACAGTGAAAGTTTGATCTCTTTCTGTTAGCTGCGTAAACTTGCGGATCTGTAGCTGTCAGTAATAGACTGAAAATAAGAACTGTACTGATGCTTCCTATTTATAGAGTGTAGCTGTGTATTTTTAAACAGTTTCCAGATTTATTTATGTTTTTAAATAAGCTGGTGATTGTGCCACTGCAGCCATTACCATAATAATAGAGTATAAAAAAGCAAGCACAAACGTACATGTAACGCCCAGCATAGTTAACTGAAGTTCAAATATATTTGAATATTTACATATTTTTAATTTGAATATTCAGACCTTATACACAATATTAACTTTCTGATATTGTACAAACTGACTTGCAAAGTCCTGTGCATTCCAGCCGCAGGTTTACCTTCAGAAAAAATGCTTAGTGCTAGGGGCGAAGTAGTCAGTCACGTGACAGCGTTCACGTCTAAAACCAGCAAAGGTTGACAGGCTGGTGTTTTGACAAAAAAATCTGTAAAGACCACAATGAGTGCTGAAAAGAAGTAGAGATGGCATTATGTAAGGCTTCTGTTGTTTGGAGTAGTTTTAAGATTAAGATAGCTGCGTGTGGTCTTCGGGATAAAAAAACAACCAGAAGACTCCTTACCTGTTTTACGATATTCATGAACCTGGAGAGGCATCAGCTAACTGTTAAGAATTACCAGTGCAGAGGACGTAGACACACCTGTGCATGCTTCCTCATTGGCTTTCGTAAGAAGACACTGGCGATACCATATCTTAGCTGTATTGCTGACATATGAGTCCTATTAATCTTTGTCACAAGAAAATACCTCCAGATAGACAATGTTTTTAGTGGAAACTTCAAGCCTTGCCCTCTGTTGCTGAGGTGTTTCACTTGCATGTTGTTGAACTGTGGAGTTTGCTTCGTTTCTATGTTGTGTCTCTTCATCTGTGTCATTAGTACAACATCGTTGCTGCACACAGGTCTTTTGTAGTGAGAACTGAGGTGCATGCTGGTGCCGAAACATTTTTTAAAAGTGCATGCATGCGCCATCTAGTGGTTGTGTTTGAGGATGAGCACAGCAGACTGCTCTATACAAACCCAGGTCTTTCAGATACTTTAATAATGGCAGCCTTTGTAAAGAAAGTTCAAAAATTAAATGCTGGTTATCTGCAAATGTTTTATTTTAATGTGCACTATTTAGATATTTTGTGTAACATTTACATTTCTGTCATATTTAGTGATCACTTCTTTGATAATTATTCTGTGATTTGTCAGTTTATAACCTAAATGCTGGATATCAGTAAATGTACAATCTGTAATCAATGCAACAACATTTAGATGCTACTTTTTTCCAGAGGGGACTGGGTGGTCTCATGGTCTGGAATCCCTACAGATTTTATTTTTTTCTCCAGCCGCCTGGAGTTTTTTTTTTTTTGTTTTTTCTGCCCCCCCTGGCCATTGGACCTTACTCTTATTCTATGTTAATTAATGTTGACTTATTTTGTTTTCTTATTGTGTCTTTTATTTTTCTATTCTATATTATGTAAAGCACTTTGAGCTACTGTTTGTATGAAAATGTGCTATATAAATAAATGTTGTTGTTGTTGTTGTACTTCTGAGCCACAAGTCACAGCTTTTTGATAACTGTTGTATTATAATTAAATGTAATAAAAAGCATCCTTGCATTAGAATATAAAGCAGTTAATATTCTGATGGTATTTCACATGGTAATTAGACCATGTTTTAAGTATGTTACATAGTGAATACTGAACTGAAACTTGACTTAAAAAAACAAAATTATAACAAAAATCAAGATATCTTTCAGAAAAATCACAATTAGATATTTTCAGCCCTAGGCCCTGTCCTAGATTAGTCACTATTTACTAAGAATACTTCTCGATACTGCCAATTTCACAAAAAACTTTTTTTTCTATGACATTAGGACAGGTTTGTCAATTTGCATTTTTGTTTAATTTCAGCATCAAAGATCTACCATACATGCACTGCCTCAAATTAGTGTGTCTGCTAATGCTTCATTATGTACAGCATATGTATCAGGGAGTAAACCTTGCAATGAAGCATGACATGTTGTGTTTTGAATTTTGAAGATAGCTCCTAGAGTGGACAATTAAGTGAGCATCTTTACCCACTAATCTTGCTCATTTATATCACACTAGCAGAATACCCGCGCTTCGCAGCAGAGAAGTAGTGTGTTAAAGAAGTTATGAAAAAGAAAAGGAAACATTTTAAAAATAACGTAAGATGATTGTTAATGTAATTGTTTTGTCATTGATATGAGTGTTGTTGTCATATCTATCTATCTATCTATATATATATATATATATATATATATCTATATATATATATAACAAAATAACCGCGCTTGGCAGCGGAGAAGTAAATAGAAAAGGAAACATTTAAATAATAACGTAACATGATTGACAATGTAATTGTTTTGTCATTGTCATAAGTGTTGCTGGCATATATATATATATACTGTATATATATTGTGGCAGTAGGGGGCAGTAGTGCACCCTTGAACCCTCAGGTACGACTCCTGACACCAGGTAATAGTCCACGACCTTTTTATTCTTTTCCACAGTGCACCAAGCACCTCCCACACTCTTCACAAATCTCTTTATCACACTAATAATAAACACAATGACCTCTCCTCCTCGCCCAGACACTTTGCTCCTCTCCCACCCAGCACAGCTCAGTGTCTGGACTGAGGCACCGTCCTTTTATAGGCCCCGACCCGGAGGTGTTCCTGTCCCAGCAGTCTGTTATTCCTTCCGGGTCAGGGCAATCAGTCTAATACTTCAACCCGGGAGCACGCCATACCTTCCTGTCACATGACCGTGGCGTACTCCCGGTCATAAGGCACAACAGAGCCCATAAGTCCCCACAGCGACTCCTGGTGGCGCCAAGGTATCCAGCAGGGCTGTGTATAAACACCACAGAGTCCATAAGGCCCTGCTGGACCTCGGGCACTATCCCGCTGTCGGGAGAGCTCCTCCTGTCGGCCTGGGGGTGCGGACCGGCCTCGGAAGCCGGCAGTCTTCCACAATATATATACTGTATATATACATATACATACATATATACATATACACATATACAAATATAGACATATATATATATATACATATATACACATATATACACAGTTATATATACTGTATATACATATATACATATATATACATATACATATAAATATAAATATATACATATATATTACACATATATACACACACACACATATATATACATATATACATATATACTGTATATACACATATATATACAAATCTACATATATATATCTACATATATATATTAGAGGTGGGACTCGATTAAAAAAAATAATCCAAATAATTAGAGGCTGTGTAAGAATTCTTGATTAATCGTATGTAATCACACACTTAAATTTGCCCCAAATCTCAAATGTTTTTTTTTTAATTTAAAAGGTTTTTAGTGTGCAACCAAAGATGGCTAAAATTACATAAAACTTACCCCTAATATGCAAGGTTCTCCTTTCCGAAACTTGTTCAGAACTTGGGGCAGCTGAACTTTAGTTATGCTGTCAGATCCGTGACTGGCTGTTGCAGAAGGATAAGTTGTATAGTCTTGTGTTACCTTTGTTGGCATTGGTACAATAACAGTGATTCCCTTCTCCATCTTCCTTGGTTATAAGATTCTGAAATGCAAAACAGCAGAATTCTGGAACTACCAGGCAGTTTGCTACAGGTTCTTTTTTACTATTTAGGTAACATTAATGCTTTCTTAAACATTAGATTCAAGGAAAAAAACAGGAATTTCTGCTAAATAAAAGCAAAGCAAGTAAAAATGTTAATATTATTTCAACAGAGACCCACCGAATCAACAAGCTGATTAAGGAGACCTGCTCTGTTATGGGAAAAACTGCTGTGATCAATAGCAGAGGAGAGAATAAAGACAAACCTGATGGCTTCTCTAAACAATGCTTCACATCATTTCTCAAATTAGTTTTGTAACCAACAAATTATTCAGAATTATTTTTTATTAATATTTATGCTTTTGCAGTAACAATTGGCACAGGCCTGTCTTTAACATAATAGAACATGTATAGATGTCGCATTAAAGCTTGTTTATGAAGAGTTAAAGTCATTTTTATCCATCTGCACTTTATTGGGCGACCATTACTTTTAGAAACTCTTAAATGCATATCCTCTTAATTTTCTTGAGTATACGATTCACTGCTTTATCAAAACAATTCTGCTGGATCAACTTCATTGATGCTTTTTTAGAATTTTGAACACCTAAATTTAAATTCTAATAGAGTCTTCTCGTCCCAAGACTGGTTTAACTCAATTATCTTATTAAAGAAAGGTATGGCCTTTAGACCCAGGATAGACTTGTATGCTTTTCTTTGTACAGCTTCTAGTGTACAAATTTTTTTTTTTTTTTGTAATTTGGTGACCAGAACTACATTTAATACTGCAGCACGTCTCACTAGCACTTTACACAGTTTGTGCAAAATGACCCTTGATTAATACTGTCTTCAAAATATAACATTTTATTTACCTTCTTAATTGATGAAGGGAATGTTGTAACCATTTAAACTCGTAAAACCAAAATGATGCTTCTTGTAAGACTGCACTGACCAAAATGTCATGTCATTTTTCTAATCCTCTAAATTCCACACAAGAATTGTGGGGTAGGCTGCAGCCTATCCCAGCTAGCACATAGTGCAAGGCAGGAACAGACCTAGGACAGGGCGCCAGTCCATCACAGGGCAAACCCACCTCAAGCATACACTAGTTCCAATTTTGAGTCACCAGTTCGCCTAACTTGCATGTATTTGGGCTATAGGAGAAAACCTGAATACTTGCAGGAAGCCACACAGACCTGGGGCCTCATGTATAAATGGTGCGTATGCACAAAAATACTCCCGTTTCCACGCTCAAATCGTGACGTATAGAACCTAAACTTGGCGTAAAGCCATGCATATTTTCATGGCAGCTAAATGCTTGGTGTACGCAAGTTCTCCGCTCGGTTTTGCAAACTGGCGGCACCCAGTGTCAAAACAGTGCTTTTGTTCAAGTGTGGTTTCCCTTTCTTTTTTAGATCCACATCCCTAACGTGGCTTTATCAAATACACTGAAATTAACCACATATTGTTTATTAGTTTAAGGCATCTGATTGTAATTAACCTGCAACAATATAATTGTCCACAAAATGGCCAAACTATTCCAAATACCATAACTGCTTTAGCGTTGTTCCTCTCAATGCACCACTCAGAGTATTTATCACACTGTATTTGAGTGTGGAATCACAGCTCTACAGCAGCTGATTGGAAAGAGAATTATCGGTATACAGCATCAAGCACATGCTGCCTCAGCCATGCGCACTGTCTGTTCAACTGCTCTCATACGGCAAACGCTTTAAAGCCTTTCCTGTAGAGACATTGTGGTTCAGAAACAGTTTCATCCCAAGAACTATAAACACACTCAATCAGTCCATCAAGTGCTCCTTGTAGAACTGTTTGTACTTATTAGTACAATTATCTCAATGTAAACTTGCGATACAGCTATAATATTGCACAGCCTAAGCCATGTTATGAAGCGTGTAATTACATATGATGACGATAAGATGAAATGCAGCAAAATATGTTTATTACATTATACAGATAAAATGTTAACATCATTTAAATAAACTATATTGTTAATAATTAAACATGTGAGGTCACAGTGTCGCAGTGCTAGCTAGTTCAGGGATTGTTCTTGCCTCGCGCTGTATTCTTGCTGGGGCTCACGCGACACTGGAAGGATTGATGGATAGAATAATTAAACATGTACTACAAAGATATTTCAATGTTCCTTAAAAGTTTAAAAAAATCAGCGTTCTAAGCTTACAGATGGCTTAACATCTATTACAGAGCTGATGGTGTGGTGATTGGTTACTTAGAGGACTGGAATTGGAGGTTAGTACATTTGAAAGAGACAGTAATGCTGCAATAAATTATTTCATCGTAGGTCGTGCACGGCACAGTAAGCATCTTGCAGGAGGCAGGAACAATCTCTGGACAGGGCGCCAGCTTGTCACTATCACTGCTCCACCGTGCTTCCACATTTAATAACATGCTGTAACTCCTATTGTCATGAAAATGATTTCAAGTATACATCTCAGTATTTTAATTATTCAGAGAGCTGTAATAACATGAATGTAATGGATTCTGTGTCCTGTCGGAAGAAGAGAAAGCCCGTTTAAGAAGCAAGTAGTGATTCACAAACATACAGCACAGAGAAGAACACATACAATACAAAGCATTTAACGTGCTACATTAGTTACGATGGTATTTGAGAAACTAGTAAATTAAACAATTTAAAGATGAAATTTATGATGTTCTACTTTAATGACAAAATAAGCTACGTGATTAAAGTGCAAATTTCGAGATTAAAGTTGATATTTCAATCTTTTTTTCACTGTGTCCCTATTTTTTTTCTTTATTCTGTACCCTAATAAGCTTCCATATGACACTCAGATGCTGGGCAACGACTCGCCTTTCACAGCGACGTACGTTTTTCCTTGCCTCCCCTTGGTATTCGCTGAAATTTTTCTATTGTCCCCCATCTATTTTCCCCCATGCTTTTGCCATTGCCTTTTCACAGAATGCTGAGCTTAAGGGATATTTATATTGATTTGCATATTCAAAGAGGTGTAATTCTGGGAGGAGTTGGGGTGGGGCAGCAAATGCGTGCACATGCGTTACTTTTCACGCTGACCGGGATTTATGGAGCGGAAGAACATGGAAGTTGGCATTTGCACAGATTTATGCATCTGGATTTTTTTGTGCGTACGCACATTTCCACTTTTGTCCGTAAGCCATGTTTTAGTGTGAATTCTATGCATGCCGTTATGCATGAGGCCCCTGGACAGAACATGCATACTCCATACGGGGAGGACCCAGAATGCAAAACACAGTAGTAAGTATGAGAGGCTTGAAACTGTGAGAAATATGAGGATATAATTTTAGGTCTTAAATAAGTGCACTGGCTTGTAGTAAAATTACACCCAATTTAAAATCTATCTCCCACATACTATAAAGTCATAAACAATTTAACTTGCTGTTAGCTTGGCTTCAAGTGCTAGATGCTGGCCTGCTTAGAATTCTAAGGATAAGTAAAACTAATGGCAAAGAAAGAGATTTTAGCTATAGGGCCCCAAATCTGGGAGTGATTGGTTTACCAATATTAGACAAACCCATTCGTTATAGAATTACATGAAGCCTCAAGATAAATTTATAGAATTGCTGATTTTGTTGAAGTAATCAATTCAGCTTTCTCATATGTTGGTGTTAACAGCAGTAATTATTTTGACTAACCAATCATCATTATTTACCTATATTTTTCAGTATAATAAATGACTAAACATTTGCATTTTTCTATGTACTTTTTTTGTAATCATGTGTAGAAAGGATGGCACGGTGGCACAGTGGTAGCACTGCTGCCTCGCAGTTGGGAGACCCGGGTTCGCTTCCCGGGTCCTCCCTGCGTGGAGTTTGCATGTTCTCCCCGTGTCTGCGTGGGTTTCCTCCGGGCACTCCGGTTTCCTCCCACAATCCAAAGACATGCAGGTTAGGTGGATTGGCGATTCTGAATTGGCCTTGGTGTGTGGGTGTGTTTGTGTGTGTCCTGCGGTAGGTTGGCACCCTGCCCAGGATTGGTTCCTGCCTTGTGCCCTGTGTTGGCTGGGATTGGCTCCGGCAGACCCCCGTGACCCTATTTGGATTCAGCGGGTTAGAAAATGGATGGATGGATGTGTAGAAAGTCACAGTGCTCTTAACAGTTTGCAGAAAACATCCAAGATGAAATTCAAGTTTATTGTCATGTGGAAACAGTTCAATGAGATTCTTATTTACAAGTATTTACAGTCTAGTGACAGAAATACAATTCAAACAGAAAGTGAATAAAGCACAGGTAATTAATAAAAAAAATACTATATACATATACACGTCAGGTATTTTCATACATTAGTTAGTATAAGCAGCTTGTGAGTAGCCTTATGATCTAAGAAATAATAAACTGTCTGACGATAGATAGATAGATAGATAGATAGATAGATAGATAGATAGATAGATAGATAGATAGATAGATAGATAGATAGATAGATAGATTAATTATTCCCAAGGGGAAATTCACATACTCCAGCAGCAGCATATATACTAGTCTGCAAAAACAGAGAATGGAAAAAGGTGATGGATAGCTGGTAGTATTTAATATTTTTCTTTCTCAGGTAATGAAATGACATGTGATTAGTGTTAAACAAAAAGCAGCTTATTCCACCACCCTTTGTAGTGCTTTGTGGATCTGAACTGAACAGCTGCTGACAGGATACCATATTAGGTTGGGTCAAGGTCTAGGTTGGGTCTAGGTTGGGTCAATTTTTCATATATTTTTAGACCCACAGGAGGTAATAGTGAAGAAGAGAATAAAAACAAAATTAAGCGCGATTATAAATAATGCTGCACATCCTCTCTCTGACACACTAACACTGAGGACTTTCAGCCAATTACCTATATACTCACGTATAAGTTTTGTCATGAAACCCGAAAAGTCAATCATAAAATCAGACCCCGACTTATACCCCCATTCAAAAATGCAACACTTAAATCTTCTTGCCTCCTCCAATCTCGCACCAGTTTCTCAGACTCACCACATTTTGCTGCAGCAGCGCAGATACAAATTTCTTTTGCTATTTCAATGACGTTTAGTTTAAAACCAGCTTCATATTTTCTTTTCATTGAACGCTCCATCATAGATAAGGGATGCTCTTACGATAAAGGTTTATGAGGGTGTAAGATACAAAAAACACAAATCAATTCAAACGGGTATTACCATGTGGTCACATAGGCACAACAGAGAGAGAGGTTAGGAGCACGTGCTGATACAGCACATTGCCGTACCATTATAAAAAAAAAGGCATTGTGCTCCATGGTTACTCTCTCAGGTGCGTGTTAGCATATCATAATCTCTTGGACCAACAGTGTCAGTTTTCTGCAATCGACTTATATGATTGACATTATAAAATACCAGAAATTACACAGTAAAATTAAGTCCTGACTTATCCGTGGGAGAACTTATCTGCAATATATACGGTAATCATTTGTCAGAAGTGTATCAGGAAATGCTACTGGGGCTCCTTTTATACCAACAGCAATACGCCTGCCTAATGTCTTATCTCTGTGACTTTAACTGCCAAATCATAAGTTTTCTTTCTTTATATTTTTCTTTCTTTTCAGTCATTTTGGTATGTAATGAGTTTTAATGAGCTTCTGTTAAGCCAAATTTCTTCCTAGAAACAAAGTTCCATCTATTCTATCTATTTTTTCCTACCTCTCTATATGTAGCAGACAATACACAGTTTTCGATTTTGTGGTCCTTCTCCAAATATCGCAAAAATTGGGCACATTTAAAAACTATTTTCAGGAATCATCTACTATTATTTGTGTAATTATAATTGTGTATTGTCTCAGTCTAACACTGAATACTTTGTCACAAGGCTAGTTGTGAATTGGAGCTTTAGAAAGCATGAGACAAAAAAAAATGTCTGTTTGCTATTTAAACAATGAGGTTTCAATACTGCCTGATTATATTACACCAAAACTCTTCATGCATAAGGATTTAATACTGTAAATAGAAAATAAATTCCGGATGGGTGAATAACAGTGTCAAAATAAAACTCTGATGGCTTCAATATGCCTTCGGTAAAAGGATACAAGGTCAGAATCACAAATGAGATAGCAAATAATATTGTTATTTCTAGAGATGCTGTATCAGAATTTCTCAAATGTAGCATATTTTAACCCCTTCTCAAGTTAATTAAATATTATTTCTTTGGTATAATGGGCCTTTGTTTAATTGCTTTAACTCTAGTTTTAGTTTTTCTCACATGTGACTGTCTATTTGTTGGTTTTATAACTAATAATACATCTGCAATAAGTACCTGGCACTCCATATAGGTATCACTGATTATAATTCTTCAACATCACATTATTCTTTACTTCTTTGAACAGGCAAAATTTGTTTGAAATTGTGGTACTTATTCTGCTCCATATTGTGAAGCTTTCTAGTGTCTAAAGTTCTTACATTGTTTAAATAATCTTGGAATAATCAAATTATTTTCTTCTGTCTTTTTGCTGTTATGCACATCTAACAAGACATTCTTGTAAATTTAGTTTTGGGTTTACAAATAAAACAGTTACAGTAATTTATCCCATATTTCATCTGATTTAGTTTGAATAATGTAATTACTATTTTGGTTGCTATGTGCTATCTATTAGTTAAATATTTATATTTTAACAGTCAGGTTTTAGCAAGATTTCTATTTCAAAATGTAGTTCTGTTGCTATCAAACTGTATGGTAACACTATAACAATATTGTTTGTTTTATATTTAAAATGTATAAAGATATAGTGAGCAGAAGAGGGTAGGATCAAATGTTGAGTCACTGTCTGGAAGGAAACCCACAAGGATCTGACGTTTTTGTTTTTAATGACATATTTGGTAATATGTTGGATTTAAATGAAAATGATATAGCAACTTTGGGAGAATATATTTTATATATCTGCCTATTTTACTCATCTGATAGTCGCCCCTGATGCCAAGTCTAAGATGCTGAAACACAGACAAAGTCATGAGGGTGGTAGAGAGTATACAGTCAGCTGTTAGTTTGCCGCACCAACTTGCTTCTCTTGCTAATTGAAGCTGCATCAGGTATGTTAAATAATCCTCACATCCATAAAAGTAAAAAAATTAAAGCAAAGAAATGGGAAAAAATATACTAAATTTGATCTGTAACAAGTGACACATGACCCTGTAAGCCTTTACGTATGCATTAAATAAGCACATGCTCAGAATTTACATTACACGAAAAACAGCCTCACAGTTGAATTTTGTGCAGATTGTAATATTTATTTGATTTTCACAGTTTGATCAATCAACTGTATTAGAGGTTTGCACAATTTTGCTGTTTGCACGGCCTCTATTGATGAGAACTTCTGCACTGATTATTGTTATTGTTGCTAGTCTAACAGTGAGACGAGACTGTTATTTTAAAATGAGTTCATCAAGAACATGAGATCAAAGTTGGAAACTTGTTAAGGGTAAATTACACACAAACATTAGGAAGATTTTCTTTACAGAGAGAACCACGGACACTTGAAACAAGCTACCAAGTAGTGTGGTAGACAATAGGATGTTTGGGACTTTCAAAACTAGAAGATTTAAGTGGATAGGACTGGGCTGAAGGGGCTTGTCTCATACAAATTGTTTTAATTTTCTAATGTCGATGGAAACATTTCACTGTCAAATGTACATTTAAAAAACATAACATTTTAGACAAGCAATATTTTTTCTCCTTTTGATAATAACACAGCATAACTGTTAAACTCTCTTGTTACATTTATGCTTATTCTCATAAAAAACAACATTTACCAGTATGAGTAATAAACAAAGGCAACAGATTGTATTATTTTAAAAATTTAAATAACATTAAAATGTAATGGTCTGCGGTGGGCTGGCGCCCTGCCCGGGGTTTGTTTCCTGCCTTGTGCCCTGGGTTGGCTGGGACTGGCTCCAGCAGACCCCCGTGACCCTGTAGTTAGGATACAGCAGGTTGGATAATGGATGGATGGATGTAATGGTAAACAGACTGAGAAGCAGTTGCCTTGAGGAAAAGATCAGCAAAAGCTCAGGAAATGCCATTTAAAGCATAAAGCATTATTAGCAGTAAACACTTCCTATACTTAGATAATGCCCTGAAAACAACTTTCACAGAAAAGTTCACAGAATCTCTCAACTGTTACTTAATTGCCAATACAAGGTCAATTAAGTCATGTAAGCAGATGACAAGTCTCTTACGGTCAATTCAATAAAAATTTTGTTTTCATACACAGCACAATGATGAGGGTTAGAACTGTTGAGTAATACATGACACATTGAATTTCTAATGTATAATAACAAAAAAAAGTACATTTTCCAAAAATGGTCATCAGAAATTTAGGCAATTCAGCATATAATTTATGAGAAAAAAATGTATGCCTTTCAGAATATTTTTTTTTTATTTTAACAATGAAGTAAGTCTTGCCAAACAGCACTTTAACAAATGCTTTAACAATAAACAGTCAAATATCTCAGTAAAAGTAAATAAAGCAGTTGTTTAACACCACTAACCAAAGCAGTTCACACTGTCATCCTGGATGTTTGGTAAAGGTGCTGACTGGCTGAAACTATGGACTGTATATTGATTTTTCCATAAGGTCTAGTGGGGGTTGTGACACTTTGAAACAAATATACACATTTCAATATGCTGGACAGTAGTGATAATATTCATTCAGTCTGAGATGGGACTTTTAATCAATGACCTTTTTACACCAGTGGCTCCAAAACTCAAATGTGAAATTTAATGTGTTTTGCAGTGAAATACTTGTTATGGTTTTAGTAGTTTTATATTTTGCATACTAAGTATTAGACAAAAAAACATCACAACTATAATAAATATCATGAATCATCAGTGAAACTCTATTGACAGAATCTGTCAGATCTCAGACCAAAAAACATAGTATGGAAACTTCTTTGGTTAAAGTAGTTATTAATTCTGATTCAAATAATATATCAGTACTTGCTCTATCAGACCTGAGCACAAAATCTTCTGCCAATGACCATCTTAGAGGTGGGTTAGTCTTTCTAGCAGTGCCCTGAGTTGGTTTCACTCTCATACCACAGGAGGAAAATTCTTTGTCAGTTGTGGTGATTTACACAAAAGAAATCTATTATGTACTAGCCATGTGTGCCCAACTACGTTGCACGTGTTAAAGTTGTCTGTGAAGGGCTCCCTGTTTAAACGCGGCTGCCAGTCGTGAACTGGGCCCTTCATCGCACAGCATTATGATTTTTTATAAGGGAAACAAAATTACAAAAGAAAACCCTTGGATATTGATTCGATAGGAACGGCCTACTCGGAATCACTGTCTGAATAGTAATTATGTGATGGTGTAGGAGCATTTCTGCTTCTGTCCATTCACAGTCTGTCTCGTTTTCATGACGCTGTCGTTTCCTCTCACGATGTCTTCTAAACCTTTCTCCAATCTCGCAGGTTGCTTTGTGGCAATCCAAAGAGTAAGGCAATATACAAGGAGCAATGGTTATAAAAGGGGGACACATAGGTATTCAGGCTCTTTAAAGCATAAATAGGGATCACTTCACTGACATGTGAGCAAGCCACGGTACAACTGTGAGACGTGCAGCACTCGCCGGCTACAACGTAACAATAATAATTTCCGGAACATGCTGTTACGTTGTCATTCATTTTACCCACTGTCTTTCTTTCATTCATATATTTTGTAGACACATACCTTTTATCTTCGGCAATCTCATTCTCTAACCAGGCCTCAGGAGCTAACCAATGTAACACTGTCCACCACCCCTTTCGTTATTCCGGCACATTGTTGGCATCCGTGAGTAACAACAATGTACTAAACTGGAAGGTGGTCTACGCATGCGTGGAATTCGCGGACAAACATCTAAACAACTAAAGATCTAAATCTCTTTAGTTAATTTAAAGCACAACAATTTGTTTAGTTTGAATGTCTGTGTTTTGAGGTGTGACTGGAGTACTACAGCATTCAGTAGTATAAGCCTGGAGGAGATACTTAATGCAATGCCTATGTTTTAGCTGTCTCACTACTGCCATCTAGTGCTTCTTCTTCTAATTCATTCGCAGAACAAACAAAGATCAAGATCCAAATGAAGATCATATATAGAGATGGTGTGCAGCAAGGATCTGTTTTGGCCCACTTGTTAATCTCTATCTATCAGTTTTGCAGACAACCTATAAATTGATGTATCAAAGAACCAAATGATCCTGACACTCTAAATCCAGTGAGCGTTGTGTCCTACCAGTATTGTCAAATGGATGAGTAGTAATTTCCTTAAATTTAAGAACGAAAAAACATAAAATTTTAATCACTGGCAACAAAAAGAATAAGTACATTAGAAATAAACTAGCCCATCTTGCTTTACAAATGAGGCCAGAAGTAAAGAATCCATGCACCATTTTAAATGCACAGATAAATTCCAAATTGCACATTAAGCATATTGCTAAGACTGCATTCCTTATTAAAAAAACATCACACAAGTTAGATCTTTATTATCACTGAAAGATGCTGAAAAGTTTGTTTTTGTCTTTAGCCATCTAGTTCATTGAGATACACTATCAAGTTAACCAAAAAAATAAATAACTCGACTGCAATTAGTTCAAAATGTAGCAGCAATCTAAAAAGAGAAAATCTGAGCATATCACACCAGTTTTGGAATCATTACATTGCCTGCCTGTGTCCTTTATGATTAAATGTTATTGTTGTTGTTTGTACAAATTTTCATAAAATATGACTTAGGGGGATGGATGGCGGAAGTCTGTAAACTTCACAGCAATTTACAGCTCAATCACTTATGTTTTGAAGCTTAACAAAGCACAGATAATATTAAACATTGCTTCTGGGTTTGATCCTTCTATACATGTTCCCCTTGGGTTTTAAGATCTGCTTCATGTTTCATACTAACTGCACTGCAATTTAAAAAAATTTCAAAGTTTTTCCAACTGTGCATGTTACTCCTCTGTTTTGAAATGTTGCTTCATGGTTCATTCCACCTGCACATGTCACTCTTAGGTTTTGAAATGTTAGTTCCTAATGCACATTTTACCCACTGGTTCCAAAAAGTCCACATAGCTGTGGAAGGATAAATAAACCTTGGTTGAGCATCAATACATTTGAAATGACTATGCCAAAGATTACTTACAAAAATTAACAAACAGTTTAAAAAATGTCTGAAAATCCCTCACATTTCTTATATTACATAATCTAAATGTCACTTTCCTGAAATTGACTTATAATGCCCCAAACACATGTATTTTTACTAAAGCAACTTCAAGAAAATGCTGTTGTGAACGAAAACAGAAACAGGACTGATTAAAACTTACTAATCTGATATAGTGCTCAAATCATTTAGATGATATCCCTAGAAAAAAAAACCCTATAATATCTAAATCTATAATGAGGAATTTAAAATAATATTAATGAATTCCATTATCAACAAGGAAATAGCTAATTAAGTTGAAACAAAAAGACTGCATCAAGGTGGCTGACACGAAAATGACTAATGAGCAAAGGATTCAAAGAAAATTTCGTTGTAACTTTTCAGGGCTTATGAATTCATCAAAGGAAGGCGAACTACGTTGGAAAGAACCAGGTCAAAACTTGCACCAGTAGGACATATTGAGCACCACTGCGTTCGTGAACCCACTATTGCAGATGGTGATAGAGAGTAGGTACAGCTTTGGCAGCAGGAAGTGTATAGCCAACAGCTGGGACACAGCCCACACAATATGAGCATCACAAGGAAGCAATAAGCAGAACACCTACAAGAGAGATAACAGCAGAGGAGAATCCGATCTGGTAAGTCAAAGTAAAGTGACCCAAGTGACAAGGAGACATGGAGAAGTTTTGACCAGAGCTTGTACCTAATCCTCCAGAACACATTAACAGGCAGTACAACTGTCAAACTAAACCTCTTAGTAGCATTATCTATGAAGAAGGCAAGGAGCGATTTGGTGAGGTGACCCAGAAGAAGGTCAACCACAAATTAAATGGGAGCTAGAAGTTGGGGATACTTAAGCTGGTTAAGAAAGGACAACTTCTGAGGAGAGGGTGGAGAAAGGCAGAAGTCCAGGGGAAGGAGGGTTTACAAACTTTCTGGAAGTTGATCTAATCCAGGTTCACAAACCTAAGAAGAGCAGAATGGATCTGTAAAAACAGGATTAAAAAGGATAAGGCAAATGCAAGCTTCTTTCAGGACTCCTACATGTATGCCTAAGATCTCTTTGAGGAAAAAATGACTGGGAGAATACAGACCACTGAGGCAGGAGTTCAAGAAATATATCATGGATTAACTCAATGCAATTGGAAAGGACATTCTCCTCGGCTCACCAAGGTATGTGCCTTGACCCCCGAAATCCACCTTCCAGTCTGACATTACACTAACCAAGTTGACAGAGATCAAGTAGGTTGTTGAGAAAGCAAAATCAGCATCAGTACTTGCATCAAACAGCATTCCCTACAGAGTATACAAGAACTTCCCCAAGGTGTTGAAGGCACTGTGGAGATGGATGAATGTCAACTGGAAAACTCAGGCCATTCCATCAGTATGGAGCAGAGCTGTAACTGTTTTCATCCCAAAACAAAAGGACTCCCACACCATTAACTAGTTCAGAGGCATTGTCCTTACTCAGTATAGAAGGAAAGATTTTTCTTCTCAGTAGTCTCAAAACGTATGAACAGCTACCTCGTAGCAAATAATTACACTGACTCCAGCTGCCAGAAAGTCGGGATGTAAGGATTTCCTGCTTATGTGGATCACTCAGCCATGATCTGGCAGCAAATCCAGAGAGGATTCCAAGCACAGGAAATCTGATCTCCATGTAGTGTGGTTGAATCTGGAATATGGCTACTTCAACAACTTCTAAGTCTGCTATGCAACCCAGAAATTCATATACTGTTTGGCTCTAGCTCGGAAAAGGTATAGCTATGTGTTGTTTCAATATCACCCATTTTGTTCCCTGTATCCTTCAAAACTATTCTAATTGGTTTGAGACTGATGGTAGGGAGAGTCAGATCAGTGACTGGTCAACTACTCACAGCTACTTGGATGATGTCATGACCCTTCTCCAGACAACAGCATGCACTGCCAAGCTTTTGAAAAGATCTAAGGAACTGTTGTTGTGGGCATGGATGAAAATCAAGCAAACTAAATCCTGAAGTCTGTCAATCCAGAACAGAGCCAGGAGTGACAATGTTTCCTTCTTGGTCAGCAGTGAAATTATATCACTACTTGCAGAGCAACCAGTATGTTGTATTGGGAGGCTGTATAGAGCTGATTTAACTGGCAGACATATGGATACCTTAGTCATGACGCAGTTGACTGAAGATGTATCAAAACCACCTCTCTGGGAAATGTAAGGTCTGGCTTGACTAATTCTCATTATATCAATATCTAATGTGGCCCTTTAAAAATGTGCAAGATCACCTAAACTACAACACTAAAGGTGGACTGCAAAGCAAATAATTACATCAGGAAATGGCTAGTCCACATGTAACCCTTGTTTGGAAGAAATACTCCTGCTTATATGCCAGACTGATGAATTTCAGTGGCAGCTGAAGAGAAGGCAAGACTTGTTTTCAAGATAAAAGATTCCTCCTACTCATCTGTGCAGATCTCTAGAGCCCTAGTCCACACAGGGTGCAAGTGGAGAGCTGAGCAAGCAGCTGACCAGACCATCAACTGGCTAAAACATCAGGAGGTAGTCGGTAGGTTGTCAGGTGGCTTCATCAAGGTAGAGCTAGAGTTGATTTGGGAATAACTTGGAATATGTGGTGTAAGCCACAATGAAGGAGCAGAATGAACTGCTATAAGATCAATGTAGTAATAAGTCAATGACAACAAGAAAGCTGAACAAATCGTAAGCTGTCTCCAACAAGGTTATACCATAGGCTGTCATGTGGAAGATCATACAGACAAAACTAACCTTCCTCATATCTCTTTCATGTTCCAGAAATGTACACCTCTGTTATGGCACTGAAACATACTGCAAATTATGTAGTGCACTGAACTTTAGTTTACAACACATTTTCTCTAGCTGCAAAGTGGCACTATCCTAACATAAGTATGGTTGGCACCATTACAAGGATCTTTGGAAGCTTGCAGAGGTCTTGGGGGAATGAAGGCTGGAAGTGAACACGACCAGTCCCATAATATCACTGATCCACTTTGTCAGACAAAGTGAAGGGGCACAGAACGTCACCTAGATGCAGTGGCCTGGACTGATGCAAGTGAATGAAACCCAGGAGCTGACCAGCAGTTTCCACTAGAAATTGCTACAACTCCTCTTTGACCAGACATCATCTTGTGAATTATCCCTTCCAGGATGGGGGGCAAACTTTGAGAGGAAGAGGGAGAAGTTCAAGAAATTGGGAGAGGCATACATGGAAGCTGGGCAAAGACAGAAATCTACCCAGTAGAAGTTGGTTACAGAGGTTTCATTGGAACCACTATTTAACAATTTCTGAAGGCTGTCAGAATTACCAGTACCAGGCAAAAGAAAGTGGTTTAAAAATTGGTGGAGGAGGCGGAGCAAGGGAGTTTCTGGCTTGGCTTTGAAGAAAATCAGCAAAATTGGGAGAGCAAGTATTCTAAAGCCGGCTGTAGGGACTGAGAGGAAGACATCCCTATTGAGGCCCCACCATCCTGAGATGTTATGGAATGAAATAGGTGAAACATCAGGGAAGGGTTTCAACTGGTGGTTGACCCTGCTGGCAGCCTATTAGGCACTAGCCAAGGTGTGTCGGATAAAAATGCCTAGCAGGTTATAAATACCTGTGCTTCCATCTCTGCAGCTGCTTTGAATGTATTGAAATTGAGGAAAGCTGCCTTAGTGTGTCAATAACTCATCCTCCATTAATAGCCATCTTTGTAGTTATTCCACACAGAATCTTTTCAGCTTTATTTTGCTGCCTTTGCTACATTGCTAGCTTGCTCTCTTATTTCACTTCGAATTCAATACCACCTATACCATTTCTATTCACTTTTGTATTATCTGAACCAAGGAAGGATAAATGAAAGATGGGACAGTTTATTTGATATTAGAAATATATAAATAAGAGATGTTTAATAGTGCCTTTAAAACTTTTTTTTTTAATTTTGTTATCTCAGATTTTAAATTTAAAATGGATTTTTTCACTTTGATCTACAAAGTTTTGCCTATTATGTTCAATAATGTCAAAACCTTTCACAATGAAAAGTCAGAATATAAAAGCATTCTCCCTCTTTGTAACACAATAGATTATACAACAGATTACTGCAACAAATTATAAAAGATGCTGATTTACTCCATCTGGTCCTCACCTGCTTTAAATTAATCTGTGACGGCATATAAATACTTTCCTTCTGTCTGTAAAACTCGACAATATGAAAAAAAGTTTCAAATGAAAGCTTCAAAATGAACTGAAATAAGCCTTTTGAGAATGTCTGAGGGCTAATTATAGAGAAGCGCAATACTGGGAAAGTATACAAAACCGTTTCATAACACACTAAACAGTGCATGGTGTGCAGGACAGACTATTGCATGGAAGTAGGAAAAATATGAAACTACATTCACACTGTCTTGATCTGGCCAGGCTGTCAGTCTAAACTTAATACTCGGGCAACAAGGGCACTTCTAAGAGAGTCTACTATATGGCAACTGTCATTCTTAATATGTTACAGTAGGCCTCAACTAAAAATGATGAGTAGTCATCAAGGCATAAAATGGTTTATTGTTTGGTAAATTCCTACAAAAAGTAAACAAATTCAGTTGCAGTTTGTTTCAGCTGGCCAAGCATCCAAAGCATCCTGCCAGAGTAAGAGTACAATGGTTTATAATAAATAAAATAAGTGAATGACCAAGTACCAGTAATTATCTTAATCCCATTTTAAACCTATGGTAATAGTTAAGTATTTCTGTCTATCATCACTATTACTCAATCAAGTCTATAATTTATATAGCACTTTTACAATGTGCTTTACACAGCTAATGAAATTAACATGAATGATCAACTACATTTAAAAAAATAAATAAACAGTGTGATAAAGTCAACTAATTTGACATGGCAAGAGCAGTGTTTACAACATTCATAGTTATTTACACACAAAAAAATATTACCTTTTACAGCACAGTACTGACACACGAGGATGAATACCTAAAACATGATAGCATTTCACTTGTTTAATTTTATTGCTTACAATGTGCTGTCTTTAGAAAGGCTTCTTTTGAAAGAAAATATGTCACTTAATACCAAAGTTTCGAAAATTATCCTTACAACTCTTACTGTAAGTGTTCTAAAACAGGAATGAGAACTGAAAACGTTTCCAATGGAATTGTAAAAGGAATATAATTGTAGTTCATTACATTATAATGTACTGTTCTCCAAAAAATACTGTAAAGATGCTATAAAAAAGTTGTTGTTAATGTAATTCTGGTTGTGTGGGGAAAAAGGATGAACTAGCTGGTCAAGGTGCTGGTCACACAATAGATGATATAATAGATATGGCCCAAAATATTGACACATGATTAATGGAGAGAAGAATGAAATGCAGGTGCAAACAGGGCTCTTCTTCTCGACCCCTTGTGAAATCAATGGCTGAACACATAGAATTGGGAAACAACAGTTAATTTTCAAGAATGGCAATACTGACATAGACAAACAAAAGGTTATACTGCGGTAATCCAGAATATCCATCCATCCATCTTCCAAACTTGCTGTATCCTGAGAAGGGTCACGGGAAAGCTGGAGCCTATCATGGAAAACATAGAGCACAAGGCAGGAACAGTCCTTGGACAGGGTCCCAGTTAATCGCAGGGTGAACGCACACAAACACACACACAAACATACATTCACAAAAGCCAGATTACCATCACCAATTCAACTAATCTGCATGTCTTTGTACTGTGGGAAAAAACCACGGCACCCAGAGAAACCCATTGTGGACATGGAGAGAAAATCCAAACTCCACGCAGGGAGCACCAAAAAATGTGAACCCTGGCCTGCTTGTAGCAAGGCAGCAGTGCTACCATTATGTCAGTGTGCTGCCCGAACCTGGGTATGTAGTATTATCCTAAGCTGAATTGAAGCTAAACTGCCCACTCTACATAAAGGTTGGTGGGGTGGGCATTTGTAGTTAAGCACTTTGTAAATATTTACTAGTAGCACCAATATATAAACAAACAATACAGGAGAACAGGTATGGACCGAGTTTGGGGTGGCTGATAATTTTATTAGTAACCAATTTACTAAAGACTGTAGATACAGTATATAGCTCCTGTGCCATTAAGCCATGATTGCTGTCTTCTGATGGGAAGCCCATTGGTTATGACCAGTTATAACTTATGACATCAGCCAATCTGTTAAAAATCTGATTATTTCACCAGGAGATTAAGACCTTTTTTTCATTATTCAGTAACTTATCCAGTAGCTCACTTTGGTTATACCACGGCTACAAAGGTATGATCCTTATGTAGACTGAAAATACAAGGATATCAAATAATAGAGTTCTCAATACCATTGAACTTACTTGAAAATTAACATTAAAACCACTATTATTTCACATATTAGTGTGCTGCCCATACAATATACAGATTATCAGGATGTCTTTAGTTAAAACCCACCTTTAGAATTAACCATGTGGGGTTAATTCCCTCCATATCCCAAGGGAAATATATTTTTTATTACAAAACCTAAGAATGAGGCAATTGGAAAATTAAATACAAGAAAATTTACAAATTGTTTTAATCATACCAACTAACAATCCTATTGGCGCTGGGTTTTCTTTGTAGAAATGAAAGATGGTGGCTTACTCAATCAAGTAACCGGATCCTTAGTTATACTAAACTAGATTTGGTTAGAGAAGAGGACGAACAATAGATTTCATTCATAAATACTCATAAATACTCATAAATACTGAGTATTTATGTCATATAGTTTGGCACCTGCTATATTTTGTTAACATCTTTTGGGATCTTCAAGGCATCGCCATACTGGTTTATGCTGATGACATCATTGTTTTTCCCAAAAATGTAAATCTTCACATGAAGGCACATTTAGAACAACTAGAGAACTACGAGTTCCATAAGGACAGAGTATTGTTCTCAGGCTATGAAATTACACAGAATGGATTACCCATGGACCTATCTATAATGAAAGCTGTTCTGAATTGGAAAATTCCCAAAAGTATTAAACAAGTGCAATGTTCTGTGGGATTAGTAAACTATTACTATTATTTAATTAATTAATCAATTAATTAAAAATTTCAGCAATGTAAATTTCTGTTATTAGCTCTTTAACCAAGATGTTACACAGAAAATATACTGGGACTCCAATCTTAGACACCCTGATCCATCCTTTCACTTTATTGTGAAAGGGGATGTGCCCACTATCTATGAGGGGGCATTGTTTTCTCAAATGTTTCCAGGCACTGCACTCTTCTATACAGTACATGTGCTTTAATTTCCAAGAAACCTTCAGCGGTGAAGCAAAACTATAACATAAGGAGCTGAAAACCTCTGGCTATAAAATTAGTCTTAGAAGAATGCAGACATTGGCTGGAAGTGGATAAATATCTTTTCCTGATCTATACAGATGAAAGAATCTCACATATTTATAGTCTGCTGGACAGGGTGAGAGATGACACGTGAAGACTGGCATCCTAGCCAGACTTGACTGAGGAGCCTTACCTGGCCGAGATGCCAATAATGTGGAAGGACAGGGAAGAGCAATGTATACAGAATATTGTCTTCCCAACCCATATGCTAGGTGGCAGCATCCCTAAGCCTTGGTACCCATTTGGACACCAGCAGGGAGTGCTGGGAATTGTAGTCCAATAGCGCTGTCCTGCTAGGGTCTGTGGGTGCTGCTAAGGGGTGTTGCAGGGAGTTACACTCCATATTCTTTGTGATTTCTATATGTCCCAGAAGTGCTTCCAAGTGGAAAAACGCCAAAAGTACTCCCGGGTCTTCAATATAAGAGACCACACTGCCTCATCCAGGCAGGTTGGAGCCAGGAGCAGAGAAAGGCAACACTCGACTTGGAGGAATAGCAGTGCAGAGAAGAGATAACAAAGAAGAGACACCTTGTGTAATTGTTCTACTCACGTATTTTGTGGTAAAAAGAATAATCTTTGTTTTGAATACAGGACTATTTTGTGTGTTCGTGTTTGGGGCTCTGTGACGCACCCCCTAGCTTTCACAGCAGTTAATTGCCAGGTTTTTCGTAAACTTTGGTATTTCTTAAATGTTATTTCAGATAAGAAAATATGTATAATGAAATATGAAATTACATCTCCACTTCTGAGATTTGTTGTCAAGCTAAACTTCCCAGGAACTACCTATAGGGCTGTTACTACCCATTGCTGTCTGCCTTCATGGATTTCATAATGGACCTGCCTTAAAACCCTACAAGGACCACTGTTGTAAAATTACTACATTACCTTTAGCTCTCCTGAAAATATACCTGTAAATGTTATTTTATTTTTAAATGACTACATTTATATAGTCATTAAGTCATATTGTTTAGCTTTGCAATGCTATTGGATAGTAAATATGTGTACAGTAATCCCTCCTCGATCGCGGGGGTTGTGTTCTAGAACCCCCCACGATAGATGAAAATCCGTGAAGTAGAAACCATATGTTTGTATGGTTATTTTTATATATTTTAAGCCCTTATAAACTCTCCCACACTGTTAACATTATTAGAGCCCTCTAGACATGAAATAACACCCTTTAGTCAAAAGTTTAAACTGTGCTCCATGACAAGGCAGAGATGACAGTTCTTTCTCACAATTAAAAGAATGCAAATATATCTTCTCTTCAAAGGAATGCGTGTCAGGAGCAGAGAATGTCAGAGAGAGAGAGAGAGAGAGAGAGAGAGAGAGAGAGAGAGAAAAGCAAACAATCAAAAAATCAATACGTGCTTTTGGGCTTTTAAGTATGCCGAAGCATCGCGATAAAGCAGCATTTTTCAGAGGAGCGTCCGTATCCTCTAGGCCAGGCCTTTTCAAATGGCGGACCATGGGCCACATGTGGCCCAGGAGCAACCTCTGAGTGGCCCAGCCCGTGGTCCCGCCAGGGCTCCAGACTTCAACTAAAATGATCACAAATGCGACCAAAAATAGGTATGACTAATATCATTTCTTAGTTTGCCAGTGGCGAATTGTCATTGAAACTTTAAAGTAGTATATTGTGACATATGCAAAAGGCTATATATATATTGTTGAGCATATGTGCCGTTAACATATGTGTCAGTATGGGCTTCCCTAGTATATCCCTGAGCTGCATGAAGGTTGTTTTATATCCCGTGCTGGGTGTGAGGGAGTCGCGGTGAAAATGACATCAGAGTTGGAGATGCGTGCGGGAAAATATTTCTAAGTACACAGCACTGCTGAGGGGACAGCTGAATTTCAACGAGAGGCTGGATATGATGCTACTGTTCATCAAAACAAAAGGTAAGCATGTAAAACATTTGCAATTCCTCTGCCCATCATATAGGTCCTCTTGTTATGAAGATATCTTTGCTCCGTGGAATTCAGTTGTCCCTTCTGACTTCGTGCAGGCACACTAAGGTGTGATTGTCACCGATCTCCTTGTGTTTGTGCATCTTTGCATGCTGTTTGTCTTTTGATTTAACACATACTCCATGCAAAATACCGGCCTGTCCGTTAGTAAACATGTGTGAGCAGTTGCCTGCCCACTGTTTCGTCATACACAGCGATGTGATGAAGTCTGCGTTTTAAGGTTGAAAGTGTATTATTGCCATTTTACCAGGGTGCTCAGTGATCGACAGCAGACAGTAAACGTTGTTAAAATGGTATCGAAAAATTGCACTTCGTTAGTTATTACTTCAGTCGTTTTGGTGTGCGCACAATATGTTCTGTTACTAATAAATTCTTCAACGGGAACTCGTCAACAAAGAAACCTGGAAAATGATTTAGTAAAAATAATAGTAATAATTATAATTAATGATTAATTACTTGACATCCAACAACTCTGTACAAAGACATTTTAAAATAAATGTACTAATCCACTTTCACTCCATACGTGCAGCCTCTGGGGGAAAAAAAATTCAACAGGAAAGGTGTTGTGGAACTCAAATTTAACCTCTGTCATATCAGTGATTAGAAACGTGTGAATAAAATAGTTAAGTTCCATGAAAAAAACAAATCCCTTGCCCGTCATGACCACCCCTTTAAATTGTGGGAGGGTCTCATATTTCAAAAGGGAAACAAATGTAATTGCTAATACTGTGCATTTTTTTATTTTTATTTTATACACTTTGAGATGTGAGCAAAATGTTTGTTTTTTAATTTCAAAAGTGGGGAAAAAAGTATTGCTACTACTTCAGATTCTTTTCAGTTACAGCTTTTTGTTGTTTTTTTAATGCATTTTTGATGTACCTGTGTCAGATTTTTAAAAGGGAAGCAATGAGTAAACATTACTTGTTTTTAAATGCATTAATTTCTGTAAAAATTTAAAATTTGTCATTACCTGCTGGCTTACCGCCTGCTGGAAATGTCTGGCCCAGCTAAATTTCTTGGTGTGAAAATCTGGCACAATTAAAATTGTAATTGAATAGTCCTGCACTAGGCAAACAGCCCCTCTGCTCACCTCCCTCCGTCAGGCGCAGAGAATGTCAGAGAGAGTGAGAGAGGCAGAGACAAGCAAACAATCAAGCACCGCGCGTATATCATTGAGGAGTTTTAGTTATACGTAATACATGCTCTGATTGGGTAACTTCAAAGCCATCCGCCAATAGTGTCCCCTGAGGAAGCATGTACCATAAATTAAAAGACCCACTGTCCGCAGAAATCAGCGAAAAATCCATGATATATATTTAGATATGCTTACATTTAAAATCTGCGATGGAGTGAAGCTGCGAAAGTTGAAGCGCGATATAGCGAGGGATCACTGTATGTGCCTGGCCATTTGGTCGTGAACTCATTCAACCTGCAACCGCTCCTTGAAGCTCATCCCTTTGTTTTACTTAACTGAATATAACAACATTCAAGTAAGTAAAATGCCTGAAATATTTTTTATGTGTTTATTACAATGTCTAGGAGCATGTAGATACTAAGTTACTATGGAATATTTTCATCAAATTAGATTTTGAGCTTATTATGTCCATGTTGTAATTCTACAACACTGGGTGAGGTTGGTAGTCAAAGTAACATATGCACCTTACATATTGCATGGGGTCTTTACACTTCATATTCACATATGTAAAGAAAAAAACTAGAATAGAATAATAGATTTGCAATGTCTATGGTGATTCCAAAGTTCTGCATGTAATTTCTTTGTTATAATTTGGGCCTAGTGCAAATGTGTGGAGTCTGAAAGTATTGGGAGGCAGACACGCAGTACACCCCTGTTTCCGATTTGATGTCACGCAACAGATGTCAATCTCTTTTGACATCATTACATTTCACAAACAACTTGAGTGTCGGAGACAGGAAAGAAAGATAAACTCCGGAAACTCAGACCATGGCTTGATTCATTCAGAGAGAAATGCATGCAGGTGGTACCAGAATAGCACAACTCTGTGGATGAGATGATGATTCCTTTCAAGGGGAAATTCAGCTGCATCAAGCAATATATGCGAGGCAAGCCCCACCCATGGGGGTTCAAACTGTGGGTAAGAACTGACATCTCTGGCATGCTGTGTGATTTCCATGTGAACCAAGGCAGTGTTGATGGAATACGAGCCAAATCTGAACTTGGATTGTCAGGTGATGTTGTGATGAAGCTTGCCTCCACACTCCCAAAAGGTCAGAACTACAAGATCTTCGCAGACAACTACTGTACTTCACCTCTGTCCCATTGGTAGCTAAGCACCTTGATTGTGGAATTCATTATGTGGGAACAGCCAGGCAAGTATGCCTACCCAACTGTAACCTTGAAGATGAGAAGAGCTTCAAGAAAAAGGGGAGAGGAAGCTTTGATGCCAGAGTGGAGGGGAACCACAACATCTGTGCTGTCAAATGGTATGACAATAGGGCAGTTACACTTGTGTCAACCTTTGCTGGCCCAGAGCCTGTGCATAAAATTCAACGCTGGGACAAACCCACCAGAACCTATATTGAAGTTGAAAGGCCTTACATTGTGGGTATCTACAATAAATACATGGGAAGTGTGGATTTGTTGGACTCATTTGCAGCCAAATATAAGTTCCCTATAAAATCACACCGCTGGTATATATACATCTTCTGGCATACCATTATCCTTGCTGTGATCAACGCCTGGCTCCTCTACAAGCGGGACTACAAAGCTCTCAGCATTCATAAGAAGGAGATTTTGAACAGGAGACAGTTTCAGGCGCAACTCGAATCTTCTCTTATATTGATGAACTAGCAAAACCGACCGCAGCGCGTACTGCCTTAAAATTTTTATTAAGAAGAAAAGGGAAAATATACCAATAATTATTTGTTAAGGATCTCTTTGTATACCACATTGTGAGTTTGGCCCTCCGGTTGTAATATGACCAAGTTGTGCGCTGAGCTTACTCTTGAGCATGCAACGTACAGTTGGGCATGTGAACAGTAATCTTGTTTCAAATCTCACAGCTTGGATTGCTGCTGTCATAATCGGTTTGAGTTTCATGGTTTGTTTCAATTCCGACAGTATTTGTAGGACTTGTGTTGATGAGACATTCGGCATCTGTCAAGCGTTGTAAGTGTACAACCGGTTTCATCGATACCTTCACATCCAGCTTTTGACAGTTTAAAAATTCATAAACATCAAAGTGTCCACTACTGAAATCGTCACCTGTCAATCTAAGATGTTTAAGAGGTATTGGCGGTTGTCGAAAGGTGTAAAATATTTGGCCATTTCGGTAC
>NC_053154.1:79545376-79585430 GCF_016835505.1 Polypterus senegalus
CCCAAGAGCGAGAAGTATGTGTTAAAGGAAACGTGAAAAGAAAAGGAAACATTTTGAAAATAAGCGTAATCTGATTGTCAATGTAATTGTTTTGTCACTGTTGTGAGTGATGAGTGTTGTTGTCATATATATATATATTTATACACACACACATAAACATATATATATATATATACATATCTATACATATACACATATATACATACATATATATCTACATATATACACACACATATACATACATACACACACATATATACACACAAATACATATATATCTATATATATATACATATATACACACACACATATATAAACATATATATACATATACATACATATCTACATATATACACACACAGCTATTTCATTGTATCAGTGCAATACGCTGTTTGTTAAAACGGTTGACTCCAGCTCTTACGTGCAATACCAAATCAAATCATTCAGTTGTCTTTGCTCATATGTCATTTTAGAGCTGGGCCTGGCATCTTTTGGCCACAGGTTCGTTTCTGTTTGCTGTGAGGTTCTGTGTTGTGGAGATTCTCAGGATGGATTGCAGGTGCTCATCAGTGAGGCGACTCCTGTGTGCTGTTTTGTTAGTCTTTATCACTGAAGAGCTTCTCACACAGATATGTGCTACCAAACATGCACAAGGTTCGAGCCGCATGTAGAGGCGGACTTTTTGTTCATCAAAGTCACCAAAGCCGTGCAAACTCAGTGCGCAGTCGCGCTCAGTTTATCAGCAAAGTGCGTATTTGGGAACACCGTAGTGACGACTTGGTTTAACAGTACTTGGCAACAGGGAAAGTGGGGCAAGGTGAACTGGTGCATTTGTGTCTCCCATAAAGCAGCTTCACTTGAAATCACTTTGTGATTGTGCACGAGGTTAAAACGTCAGCTGAAGTGTCAGATTCTTATTTAATTATGCTGTTTTCTGTATCTTCTGATTTGCATTCAGGTTACCCTGATGCAAGGCAGATGAAGCGCTGCATTATGGGATCTGTAGTTTATTGTGTTACCAGCGCTTCATATACCGGGCTTTAATAACAATAATACAGTATATAAAATGATCTCGCGGGCCGGATATAATTACATGCCGGGCGGATGTAGCTTATGACCCTTGAGTTTGACACATATGGACTAAATAGAACTTGAAAAGATATGTTTTTCAAATATGATGGCGCAATTCAGATAGAGTTGTACGCAAGACTACAGCCTACATGCCCCAATGAGTCATCCTCCCTCGCTCTTACTTTTTACCGTTCATCTAATGAATACACTGAGTATGGCTTTACCAAAACAATCATTGATGGCGAATAAAGTATCCATTATTAGAGTATGTAGGCGGATATATATATATACATATATATATATATATATATATATATATATACCCAGCGTATCACTTGGCCGAGTAGTGTGTTAAAAAGGTAGAAAAAGAAAGGGAACATTTTAAAAATAGCGTAACATGACTGTCAATATACAGTATTTGTTTTGTGAGTGTTACTGAGTGTTGCTGTCATCAAGGATTTGATTATCATTATCTCTTTCAATCAGGTTGCGTATTTGTAGGATGTGTTGTGTTCAAGTTACATTCCGTGTTTGTCAATCGTTGTAAAGATGACAGGTTTCATTCATCGATTCGTTTCTTACTGCATCAATAAGCAGCTCGTCTTCTTCTTTATCTGAGACCTGACACACTGCATGCGTTTTTTTTTTTTTTTTTTACACGTCTTCCTTTAGCGGGACACTGACTTTTTCCACCGTGTGCTTTGTTTCCAGTAGCTGGATTTATGAATATGCTTATCAGGCGTTTCATAATTTTTGCTGCCTTTTCAATTGTGTAATTAGGTTTTGTTCAGCTCTTTGGAACTGTTGCCTTTTATCTGTGCACTGCGTCCAGTTCACGTGAGCCTTCGGTGTACATGCATCGAAGGTTCCCAGCTGTGCTGGTGCCATCTCGTGCTATGTCCGTGGCTGTATTTAATGTTACCTTAGTCCTGGCACTTAAAACTTTCTCGCAGTTTAGCTGAATTTGTGTCAAACACCACCCTGACCATCTCATCTTCCTCTCCATAAGCACAGTCCTTCACCCGTGAATATTTACCCGTGGCAGTTTGCTATTGGATTACCGCTGACGGAAGGCCTTATATGGGTGGGCACTAAATTACAAGCCAGCGTAGCCTGTCTATGAACTTAATTTAAAGTGTAGGTTTACATCCTGCTTTGTTTCGAGTAGCAGAACTCATGAATATGGTTGTATATGTCACTGCTTTCGCTTCTTATTGTTTAGCTACCTTCTCAATTATATAATGCATGTTTTCTTAAGCGCTTTTTGAGCTCTTCCTGGTTTTCTATGTACTGCGTGATTACGTTGGGAGGCGTGATGATGTCACACGAAACTCCGCCCACGGCGTTGAAGCTCATCTCCATTACAGTAAATGGAGAAAAACTGCTTCAGTTATGACCATTCTACAGCGTAGAATTTCGATATAAAACCTGCCCAACTTTTGTAAGGAAGCTGTAAGGAATGAACCTGCCAAATTTCAGCCTTCCACCCACACGGGAAGTTGGAGAATTAGTGATGAGTCAGTGAGTGAGTCAGTGAGTGAGTGAGTGAGTGAGGGGCTTTGCCTTTTATTAGTATAGATACATTCAAACCCATGTCTTTGGATCTGTGAAACCTTAGCATTAACCACTGCACTACCTTGAAGTAATGCTTAGCTTGCTATCCACAGCTACTTCTTAGCTCACAGACAGCTTCTTATTCGCACAACATATAGAGAGTTGTACATGTACCACATTTTGACTGCATGTGAGTTTTGCCCAGTCCAGTGTGGGTAAATCAACCAATAGATTGTGGTATTCACATAACTAAGGAGTCTGTTCTCATTGGGCCACTGAAATTGTCATTTGTTTCATGACAAGTGACATACCTTTGTTAAAATGGAAATGAATTTTACCTCGCCAAACCTGAATATCCCAGTCACATACACTAGAAAGCCTGTACAGACAGAACTGCAATAGAAAAACACAGCAGAGAGTTGAATCATTTCTCACTACTTTTATTGTCAGAAGATATTTTTACTTGCACATGGGGTATCTAATGATGATCATTAAGAGTAGGATTTTTTTTTTTTGGTCATGTCCTTCCAGAGGCTTCTATCACATCTCTTTTAATAGTTGCATGTTTTAGAATCCTTATTGGAAAACTTGATTTAGCTTCTAAGTCCCAGATGGTTTCATTTTCATTAGTGCCTCTCCTGATGGCAACAAGAACTTTGAACATTTATAACAGTCATCATGCAGTCCTCCTGTATCTTATGTAAACTCACCTTTCAGCCACTACAGTTTCATACCTCAAGGCCAATGATCCTCTCAATCAGCAATTGTCAAATGTTATCCCTGTTCATGCAGAAGAGCCTAATGAAACTATTTTCCATTAACATGCAAAGGGTCAGGTCTGAAGAATTTGCAATTCATGGCATCCCAAAGGTTCACTCTGGAGACAGAGACAGGAGAGAATTTAGGCAGCACCAGAGCACTAATGTTAATTCCCCAGGACCCTAAAAAGGGTCACAAATGGATATATGAATAATTATAATAAACTGACAAAATATCAAAATTGTGAATTTCACATCTCTAGGGACATGGGCAGTTTTAAAGGTCTGGCCACAATGCTTGTATGTAGTTTGCATGTTTTCTCAAACATCATTAGAGACATTTAAGTTTAGTTTATCAGAATCTCTAAACTGACCAAATATGTAGAGAATTTGGGTGTGTGCATAAGTGTGCCCTGAAAGTGGGCTGGTGTCTCTACCAGAGATGGTGCCTTTCCTGTGCCCATTACAACTAAGACAAGTTCTGGTTCAATCTTGGTCACATAATGGACACAGGTGCTTAGGAAAAATTAGTGATGGATGGATAACTATGCATGCAAAATGCAGATGAGCTACAAATAATAACATTGGACAGGCATATGACAGAATAATATTGTTTTACTTGGTTGTGCTATCAGAAAGAAGTGAGCTGAAAATAACAGTAACATACCTGAAACTGATGTAGCAGCGTTAACCACTATGTTCCATACCTCAATCAATCATTCTAACTTTATTTTTGTGTATAAATGTTTTGAGTGTATACCATTAGTGTTTTAAAGATTTGTATTATGTCACAAAAACACACCTGGTCAGTGGTGCACTGCATTACCAATACATTTTCAATGTACTATCATATGGGACCAATTAGTGCCTTCGTATCCGTTGGCAGAAGGCAATTATCAATCTATCACAAAGCATACTCTTGCATACATTTACACTTAAATGGTGTTAACTTAGAGACACCAAGTCCTGCCACCTCACACTTCCAGAAAATAGATTAAACACCCAGGATGGGCACTGTTTGAGTAATAGTTGCATCTACTTACCATGTTTGTGTGGGTTTTTCTCTTGGTACTCCAGATTCCTCTCTCTATGCAAAGATAGCATGTGCTGGAATGTGTTCACCAAAACCTGTTGTAGGACTACTATGTTTTACACTATTGTACCATTTTCTTTTGTTTTTGATTAAAGGGTATATTGGTATAAGAGCTGAACAGACAAAAATGAGACAGGAATTTAATGCAGTGATGAGAGACCAGGTTTAATATGGTCTCTTTTTCAGCCATTTGTACATATCCTGCCTTCAGGATTTTCATTTATTCTGCACTTCATATTTCAGCAGTCTACAAGAAGTCAGTTCCATTTTCTTCAGGTGAGAGGAGCAAAACCCTGAATCAGCTTGCAAACTGAATGAGAGTAAATAACGTAATGTTTCTAAAATGAAAGAAACCAGCCTTAGTGAAACTGTCAGTGTCTGACATGTCTAATTGTACACAGTCTAATACACAGTGTATCTGTGTATTAATACCATCAGAATTATTTGGCTATTTGTGGCACATATAAAGGCAGTTAAAGCAAAATATAGATTTCTGAAGATCAACAAATAAAATATGAATTTTTCCAAACACAGTCATCATACGTTAACTGAATACTCTCTACCAGTTCAGGGTAGTTCCATAAAGGACAATCCAGTCATAAAGTCTGTTCAGAAACATGCTGTGACCTATATTTAAATTTCACAAATACAAGTGCTGGGGTATATTTTGCTTCGCTGATATTGTCACAGATCATTTATAACCCACTCTCTCATTCCTTTGGTTTTATGATTTAGCTGTACTTCATTCCTATAACCTTCTTTTACACAGTATCAGCATGAAATTGAAAGTAAGACAAAGATTTGTTTGACTTTAATTGTTCAGATGTTCTTGTAACCACTGCCTTTTCTACCATTAAATGACTGGTATAGCAAACATGGATCTCTTTCATTACTGGAAATTGGTTTTGTTTATCCTAGTTGTAAATTTATCCTTCATCCAGTCCAGAAACTGATATATTCTGACAGTAGGAGAAAGTATAAACTCCACATATGCAGTGACCCACAATGCTGAAGTTGTGAGCCAGCAGAATAAAATACTGTGCCAACATGATCCCTAATATTAAGTTAACAATGTATTAGAATCTTTGTTTCAATTCAATTTCCTTTATTGATATTTTCAAGTTTCTCTTTTGCTCTTTCTACAGTACATTATTTCTGGAAGTCTGTCTATTTGTGCTGCAGATAAGATGCAACCATGTCAAGTAAGTATAAAGATCTGTCTAGTTCTTTGTTCCTATCTGTTCATTTAAGTCTGAAAAGAAACTATGAGATTCTTCTTCTTTTGCTTTGTTTCACTATTAATAGTACAATACACAGAATGTATGTTAAGAGACACGATTCAGCTCTTTAGAGATTTTTACTTGTGTTTTCAGCCATAATTAAACCTTTGTTGCAGCTTTTGAAATAACAATTTGTTTTTAAATCTTCAAATATAGAAGCAGGAGACTTGTAGATTTCATTTAGCTTGTACACTTTGTTCACTAATTTTTCAGCATTTGTAAGATAAATCAACATGGCCCTTAGATAGTTTACACATGTAATGTACAATCCATCTGGCACATTTGGCCTTAGGATCTAATCAGCCACAATCATGTCATTGTGATTGTATCAGGTTTCATATTTCACACAAGCATTGTACTTCATGTCATTCATTTTCACATTATTTGGCTTTCGATTTAATATTGTGTCAAGATGGAAATTATGTAACTGGAGTGTTATCTCGTGATCAATGTGTTCTGAACAGTATGAAGATCAAAGTGGTTAAAAGACTAAGAAATGAAAATGTGGTTTAAAGGGAGATCCGAAAGATTAATAAAAAGATAGAGCATAAAGTCAAAATCAGGAAGTACAACCTCAAAACTTGAGACATGAATCATGGTCGAATCACAAAGCAAAAGTTGTGGCTATACAAAGAGCCTTTCCTATTAACTGAATGTGAAACAAAGACTTGTAGTTTAAGAGTTTGTATCTTGTAGATACCCCAGAGGGCATCCCACCTAGGATGGAGATGGTTCCCTTTCGTGGCTGGGATGCCATAATGGAAGGATGGATTAAGTGCAGGCAATACCCGGCCTGGATGCCATAAATCCTGTCCTGAGTGGGATGCCTGATGACTACGGAAATCAGTAAAAGATGACAGCAAGGTGCAGTTCAACACCACTGTAATAGATGGCAGTGTCCCTAAATAGAGTCCCTGGATGGCAACACACAATTCAAGAATGGCAACAACAGCCCAAAGTGGGTCGTGGCACACTGGTGTAGACTGAGACTGATATAAAACTTTAATGCAAAATACAAAAATAATGAATAAAAATTTGACAAAACAAAGTAGAGTACAGCCAATAATGCCAATATTAAAAAAAACAAGCCCTGTCTTTGTGGCCAGCCTCATAAAAGTAATCCGCAGTAGCTTTTCCAATATTTGTATCATTTTTGAATTTAACTAATAAACAAGGTATTACATTTTAAAACTCCTTCTTCTTCATCTTTTACCACTTCTATGTGGGGTCAATTTTGTTTGATCAGCATTCTCCATACAGCTCCATCCTACACCTCTCCCTCAGTCAGACCCTTAACCTTCAGATCTTTTTGCTTTATCACTCCATCTTTGCTTTGGCTTCCCTTGCTTTCTCCTCCCCTGTACTTCATTTCCCATCACTCTTTTGCTACATATTCATTGTCCAGGCTACCTAAAACCACTTTCCTTACTTTCTTTGATATCTTTGCCACTTTTGTTGAACCTCTGCCTTTGCCCTCTTTGCCTACTTTTTTGTTTATCTACAGTATATATTTCCCTATTTTCTCCTCTCCTTGATTAGTACTATGTCTTCATTGCCTCCATCTTAGCTTTTATCACAACTCACCTCTCTGTTCTACCACCATGTCTCTTTGTACCCAGGTGAGCTCCTTCATGTCATCCTCCCCAACACTGATTTCACTTACTCTTAATACAATTTAGTATTCTTCTCCCACCATTCTTCCACATTCTCAAATGACTGCACTTCATTTAAAAATATCTACCTAAACCTATTCTTTAGCCTTTCTTCTTTTAATCTCCACCACTTTATCCTTGCTGCCTCCTGCTCTGGTTATATTCTCCTTTGTTTCTAATAACTTACTTCATCACCAACAGTTGTTTTGTTTTATCAGCACTGGTTTTGCTTTCAATACATTACAGTTTAGTTTGTATAGACTGGTGCCAATATTGCTCAAGCCCACTGCACAGGTTGACCGGGGTGATGTAATCCCTTGGTACCTCATCCTAGGACAACCAGATAATTACTCTTTTTTCTTTCAAGTTAACATTAGCATGTGAAGATTTTTACAACACCTGTTATTAACTTTTCATTGAATTCCTTGGAGCCTCAGCAGCATGTTTTAAGCATGAAAATATTTTTATGAGTGTGCTGGTTATGACAGCTTAATTGTCACATGTTGTTCTGTTTCTGTATAAAAAGTCTTTTCTTCATAATAAGACTATCTACTATGTAGTACAGTACCTGGCTTTCTCCTTCATGTTTATATTTGCTTAAACAAGGTGACTTTGAACTGAGGGAAGAAATGCATATGAGCGATTTCTGATGTGATTTTCTTTTCTTGTTTTCAAAAAGCTTGTGCTACAATGGTTTGCAAAACCAAAGAAATCAATTTCCATTCCTCCTGTAATACATACATTTGGTCTATAAAACAATAACCCTCTCTGCTTTACTTTCCAAAATATTGGGCAGAAAAATAAAAAAACTTTATAAAAGGAATTGATAAAGTATTTATTAAATAGTATTTCACACAAGAACATATTGCTTAATTTAAATAAGTTAATTGGGTTGAATATCTTTTGTTTTAGATTAAAGGAGCCTTGGCTACGAATATCATAAGCACAATTTCCAGCTGCATTGGAATCATCATTATATTCAATAGATTTAGGAATTAATCCCAGCGCTGGTCAAACATGTTGCAATTATTCATTTCAGGTAATTTTCTTTATGTTTTGTTTTTTCTGGATCAATTCATAATAGAAACTGATAGAATCAAAACAAAATCAAAACTAGGATGGGTGGCAGATTTCAGAATAAAAATAATTAACATAAAATACTGTATATAAGGAGGTCTCTAAAATTTTCATTGAGACAGCATATTGTTAAATCCAATTGGATAGTAGAGAATGTCAAAAAAGTGCTCTCTACCCAAAGTACAGAGTACTAAAAGTGAATATTTAATATGTAACTTTGAGTGTCACTGAAGAAGGTTAATAAAATCAGAAGTGTTTTACAGTGAATCATTTCCCAAATAAAAGCATTTCAAGGTTCTTTAATAATAGAGCATAAAACTACTGACATATTTGCACAGTTTTAGCACAGATCAGGTATCTTTAAGGTGTTCCTTTTTCTATTTTAAGGTATATTTGATGTAAAGTTGAAGTTGATTGTTATGTGTTCATTTTACATTGAATATTTTATTTGCATAGCTGTCATAGACTTATAAAATCCACAATTAACAAAACGTAAAAGAAAAATGATTTCAGGGCACAATTAACATAACTTAATAAGCCATCTAAATTTTGTTCCTGATACAGAATCAGGTGGATGCTACATTTTTATACCCACCATTGTTCTACATGGATTATGATCATCTGTTGACACACACCTTTAAATATATTGTTTCTTATAATTGTATACTATTATTTACATTAAAAATTTACAAGTAGCTATTGTGATATTGTTCTTAACAATAAACATAACTAGGTTTGGATAAAGCCACAGTTCTTAAAGAATCAGGTCAAGTCTAGTAAAGGAACATTTATTTGTGGATTTGTGGCTCAGTGCAGTTGTATTTTTGCAGGTACAGGTTGGGTGCAGGTCTTTAAAAAAAAAGACACTCTATGACACATTGCATGCCATGAGATTAGAAATGCCAAAGCAACTGTCAGTTTTAAGATCATGACTATCTCATGATTGAGAGGCTTATTTATTGCAGTGATCCTTAGACATGATGTAGGTTTTTGGACTCTTATGCTCCTGGTAAGATTACATTCAGCAAATCTGCCCAGAAGGGGGTATAGAGTAAATTATAAAATATATTGTCAGTGCAATATAAATTTTCAAAGTTCAACCTTTGACCCAGCAAGAATAACATGAATTCTGAGCCATCCACAATGTAGATGAATTTGAGCAGTTAAGCCTTTGACAGTCCTGCTCACATGCTTTGTGAATTTGGAAAATGCATAACACTGTGTAGCCTGTGGTATCTTGTGGAAGATGTTGCATTGGATTCTAAGGCCATTGCTGTCTGCCATATAGACCTTTGAATCTGTGAAGGGCAAGTTTTATTTTTATAATTAACATTTGAAAGAATCTGTTTAAAAGTTGAGGAGAGTGCAACACTTGCTTCTGATATTCTTCCAGAGATATTGGTAGTGCAACAGTAACCTATTAACATGAATGGCCGTCTCCAGCTTTGGCCAGTGTGGTGACTCTTCCAAACCGCTAGTCAGTGGGTTTCAAGACAAGAGTCCATGAAAAGTCTTCTACAGGTCCACAAAAAGATGGAAAGATCTGTTATTTTATTATATTCTTTATTTTGTCAATTTTTTTTTTGTTTTATAGTGACATCACAAAGACACAATCATTATGACTGGCTTATTTAACTTTGTAGCACAAGGCCACAACAGTGCTCAAACAACGGCAAGTCCCAGTAGACTATTGATCTTCTTACATTGCTTTTTAGGTAGCTTACTTAACATTTCCATATTAGTTGGAATTTTAATGCGACTTATTCTGGTTTGCCATTTTATTAGCTCCTCTAGAGCTGGCAATAAGTGAAATGACAGTTCAAACAATGGGCAACTCATCCTTCAGCAATTTAAAGAAACAAAACATTTTCCTTCTTTTTGCATGTGAAGGTTAATTTTTAATCTTGCGCACAGCACAATATTGATACAAGCCAACTGATGTGGATTTAATAACAAATGCTGTTCAGTAAAATGTGCAGTTTTCATGCAAAAGAGGAAAAAACTGTTTGTGAGGCATTATATTTTATAATAGCTAACTATGTAATGGATTTAGTTTATTTTTGTGAGTAAAAATTAATATAACTAAGTCCTTTTTAAAAGTCACACTCCGATGCTGATAAGCATTGATGTCAAAAGCTTGTTTATGGCCTGATTTGTGGAGGTGGTGTACATTTATTAAATACACAAATATCAACAAATTTTATTTTTAAAAACACTTAAAAGTCAAGTAAAATAATCAACTTAATTTTTATAGCAGTATAACACATTCTGAAGATGATTACAGAAAGATCTGCAAAATAATACTCATGTATTAATTTCCAGTGATGTAAAGTCACGAATTACATTCACTTTTGATATGGTTCTTGAGTAGATTATATATCCATCCATCCATCCATCCATCCATTTTCTAACCGCTGAATCCGAATACAGGGTCACGGGGACTGCTGGAGCCAATCCCAGCCAACACAGGGCAATCCTGGGCAGGGTGCCAACCCACCGCAGGACACACACAAACACACCCACACACCAAGCACACACTAGGGCCAATTCAGAATCGCCAATCCACCTAACCTGCATGTCTTTGGATTGTGGGAGGAAACTGGAGCGCCGGAGGAAAACCGCGAACACGGGGAGAACATGCAAACTCCACGCAGGGAGGACCGGAAGCGAACCGGTCTCCTAACTGCGAGGCATAGATTATATATGAAATTGTATTTTTTAAATATTTTTAAAATCATGCATAAATACTTTTACTCTTTAATTATGTTTACTAATGATTCTGCTTTGTTACTTTTTTCAAGATGTATCATTACAAAAATACAATTGATTGTCTGTTTTCAAAGTTCACAGTTCAAAATAAAACTGAACAAAAAAAATTGTCGGGATGTAGGTCACAATCGTATAGTCCAAATTGTTTAAGTAAATAATGCCATTGCTGTGTAGTTCACCTCAGTTATATATGGTAGGTGGTTGTTGCTCATTGTATCAGAACCTATTGCATTATCCAGGAGCTCAGACTTATGAAGAGACATGGAAGTATGTTGATTTTTTTTAAACTAGTAGGGTATTTAATATAATACAGCATAAATGCTAAAAATCATAGTTGATTGCACAGTACGATACCACAGTAAAATACTGGTAGCCACATTTTATTATCAAACAAGATTCCATTTTCCAAAAGGATAAGCCACAATAACAGACAGCATTATATAGAAAAAAAGATGTTTCCCTTCAGTTTTACAATACATAAGTCACCTGTACACAACACATACATCATTTCCTAAATCTTTACACATTTTCTTAATGTATGCGTACATTGGGAAGTTCAGCCTATTCAGCAGACATTTTCTGTATATGAATATGGACACTCATCTACTGAGCAATGCATTTGTTTCCCAGACCAGAGCAAAATAGTCCCAAAGAGAACAGTAATAGTGAAGGCAACTCCCAAGGACATGGAGAGCTGTTGGCAATAGCTGCATTCCACATCCCTTTCAAGCAATTTTATGTGTTGATAACACAGTGCTGTATATCTAGGCACAAATTTCAAGTAAGAACTGAAAAAAAATGTACAGAACTTGTACACTCTAACTACTTCAGATCAATAATAATCATTAACCATTTTGTTTAAAACACTTCCTGATCCAAATGGGTACAGATTTTTTTTTTTCATTTTCAGTACTTGCATGCATTTGAGAAAGTGTGGCACAACCTCCAGATTTTGAATTTCTGAAATTTGCTTCTATAAGCTGTGCTGTGTATATTCTGATTGTACTTGCCTAGTATTTTTCATTTCATTTTGATTTTCTAATATAACTAAATAGTATTATTATTATTACTATTATTACTTTTACTGAATAATACTTTTACTTGAGCAGAATTCTTCAATGGTCTTTCCATCTCTGTCAATTTCAATAAGGTTGCACAAGGAATTAAGGGTATCCTGTTGATTTTCACTATTCTCGAGTTCTGGGTGAGCTTGTTCACATCAATCTATGGCTGCAAAGCAACCTGTGGAAACCCAGACCAGGTAATAATTCTACATAATATTCTTTTACATTCAGTTTTATGTTAAGTATGTGAAAGTATTTGTCACCCTGCACTAAACACCTTATCAATTTCCAGTCCAAAGTGATGAGCTTTCTTGTTTATATTTTATTTTTATTTTCTTTTTATTTTCTTGCAGCCTGTAATTATCATCCAGCAGAATGTTGACCCATCAGGAATTCCTGTACAGATCCCACAATATAATATTCCACAGCAAACTACACCTATCACACAGCCATATGATTGGCCTTCAAATATGTATTCTTTCCTTCGTCCATAGGCTAAATAAAAGTGCGGTTGAGCTCTACAGCACATGACATTGACGAAAGTGACTGTGGAAAGGGGTTTGCCATCAAAATGAAAGCCTCAGATATTTATTTTTATTAATCAAAATTTAACTCCAATATCTTTTAATTTATGTTGCTTTGCTTAAGTACTGATTTACTTTATTTAGATTGACACCAAGAATCCTGAAGAATCTCCAAGGAAGTGAACCTTTGTGTTTTCTGTTAAGAGATATATAAAGTGCAGTGAACATGTACATTTATTTTTTTTACTGATATGGCGATTTCCTAGATACCTAGGAGAATGACATTCACTATGCTGATATAATTTGAGGTTTTAGCAAATCTTGCAGTATCAGAAGGGTGTATACTTTTGCCTGGAATTGATTTCATTAAACGTTTTCTCAGTTTCCTGTATTTGATTAATCTGAGGTAGAGTTATTATAAATATAAATCATGATAGCCTCACTACCCATATCAACTGAAAAAAAATTTTAATTCATCTTCCTCAACAACCAGATTACTTGAAGAACCAAGGATTTTCATTTTATTTTTTCTTGTAACCTCAAGGTCCAATTACTTATATATTACTATATATAGTATATAGGTGTGGGTGGAGCCATCTGCAGCACTGGATGTATTCTCATTTGTTAATCACATCTGGCCCTATGAGACTTCAAAACTCCCGTCACAAAGTTTGGGCTCTGGAGAAAAAAACATATTTTACTATTAATTTCTTAGTTTGAATTTAGGGTTGCGTTAAATACTTAGATTGACATGGCTTTTATAAATAGGTAGATTACTTCCTATGCAGAAGAGTCAATATGAAGGCGATTTAAGACTGCAAAATGATGACGGGGGAGAGGATAGTTAGGCAGCATAGGACAGTGATCTGTAGGATGACGTTGGACAGCGGTTCTCAAACTGTGGTGTGCCCCTCTAGAGGGGTGCTGAAGCTGTACAAAGGCGTCAAATAAATTAACAAGACATCAAAATTAATTTGTTACATTTTTATATCAAATTAAAATTTGCAAGCGTATAATCACAACGAATGCATTATAACTAAAATTAAAATAAAACATTTCTAAGGCATAGATCTAATGACTAATATGTGACTGCTTTAAATTACACAGCCTGTCCAGGTTTGGTTTGATATTCGAGATAGACACTCTGAGCACCCTTTTCTATTGGAAGTTTGTTTGTATGGACGTGCAGCGCAACTGCTGCTGCTTTTATTGTCGCGAATTTTCAATCCAGAAAGTTCTAGACATATGGTATCTGTCGCGAACATTCAGGTAACAGTAGATCACGTAAAAATGCGGCTCAACTATTGCCAAATTGAGTTAAATAATTTACTGCATATTGGGATTTTCTCATGATACAACTAACAGTGGTATAATATTTGGCGGATGAAAACACGCTCATCTTAGCAGATTAACTTCATCGGTGCCCTCGTTTCGAGATGTTTAAAATACAACATATTTAATTGTTTCTTTATATAAAAATAATTAAATAAGAATAAATAATTTAGTCTTTGTTTTGGGATTAAAATTACTACCAAAACCACACAAGCATTTTAACAGTTATTAAAGAACTTTAAAACAAAAAATTGCAAATATTTCATCGAAGTTAGCCAAACACATGCAAATCTAATAGAAGCAAAAATGATAGGATACCGCGACCCTGCACAAGTATCATACCGCTGTTAGTTGCATCATGGGTTATTCTCATCTATTTTATATTATGCAGGGGGCGTATAATTATTCCAGGTAGAAAAGAGGGGTTTTCGGAATACAAAAGTTTGAGAACTGCTGGCGTTGGAGATTAAGAACAGGTAGAGAGTGAGGGCAGAGCCAATGATCAAATAGTGAAAGCTGAAAAAGGAAGACTGCAAGGTTGAGTTTAGGGAGTAGGTAAGACAGTCACTGGGTGGCAATGAAAAGTTACCAGGCAGATGGGCAACAACAGAAGAAGTAGTAAGAGTAACAGCAAGATGGGTGCTTGCCATGACAACTAGAGACAGGAAAAGGAAACCTGGTGGTGGAATGGGGAAGTACAGGAGAGTATACAGAGGAAGAGGATGGTGAAGAAGAAGAGGGATAGTCAGAGAAATGCTGAAAGTAGACAAGAGTACAAGGAGATAAAGCACAAGGTGAAGACGGAAGTGACGAAGGCTAAACAAAAGCCATATGATGAGTTGTATGAGAGATTAGACACTAAGGAGGGAAAAAAGGACCTGTACCTGACTGGCTAGACAGAGAGATCAAGCTGGGGAAAGATGTGCAACAGGTTAGGGTCATAAAGGATAAAGATGGAAACATACTCACAGCGAGGAGGGTGTGTTGAGAAGATGGAAAGAGTACTTTGAAAGGCTGATGAAGAGAATGAGAGAATCAGGAAGTGCAACATATTAGCAAGGAGGAAGTAATAACAACTATGAAGAGGATGAAGAATGGAAATGCCATTGGACCAGATGACATACCTGTGGAAGCATGGAGGTGTTTAAAAGAGATGGCAGTGGAGTTTTTAACCAGATTGTTTAATGGTATCTTGGAAAGTGAAAGGATGCCTGAGGAGTGGAGAAGTAGTATAATGGTAACTATTTTTAAGAAAAAGGGGGCTGTGTAGAGCTGTACTAACTACAGGGGGATAAAATTGATGAGCCACAGCATGAAGTTATGGGAAAGAGTAGAGGAAGCTAGGTTAAGAAGTGGGATGATGGTTAGTGAGCAGCAATATGGTTTCATGCCAGGTATGTGCACAACAGATGCAATGTTTGCTCTGAGGGTGTTGATGGAGAAGTACAGATAACGCCAAAAGGAGTTACATTGCGTCTTTGTGAACCTGGAGAAAGCATTTGACAGGGTGCCTCAAGAGGAGCTGTGGTATTTATGAAGAAGTCGGGAGTGGTTTGTAAGAGCTGTACAGGATATGTATGAGGGAAGTATGACTGTGGTGAGGTTTGCGGTAGGAGTGACGGATTCATTTGGAGGTGGAGGTGGGATTACATAAGGGATCGGCTCTGAGCCCTTTTTTATTTGTAATGGTGATGGATAGGTTGACAGATGAGATTAGACAGGAGTCTCCTTGGACTATGATGTTTGCTGATGACATTCTGATCTTTAGCGAAAGTAAGGAGTAGGCTGAGGAGACCCAGGAGAGATGGAAATATGCTTTTGAGAGGAGAGGAATGAAGGTCAGTAGGAACAAGACAGAATACATTCGTGTGAATGAGAGGAAGGTCAGTGGAATGGTGAGGATGCAAGGAGTAGAGTTGGCGAAGGTGGATGAGTTTAAATACTTGGGATCAACAGTACAGAGTAGCGGGGAGTGTGGAAGAGAGGTGAAAAACAGAGTGCATGCAAGGTGGAATGGGTGAAAAAGCATGTCAGGACTAATTTGTGATAGATGGTTATCAGCAAGAGTGAAAGGGAAGATCTGCAGGATGGTAGTGAGACCAGCTATGTTATATGGGTTGGAGACTGTGGACTGACCAGAAAGCAGGAGACAGTGTGTGACGAGGATGGACAGGATTAGAAATGAGTATATTAGAGGATCAGATCAGGTTGGATGGTTGGGAGACAAAGTCAGAGAGGCAAGATTATGTTAGATTAGTTATGTGCAGAGGACAGATGCTGGGTATATTGGGAAAAAGATGTTAAAGACAGAGGTGGCAGGCAAGAAGAAAAGAGGAAGGCCTAAGGAAAGGTTTATGGATGTGGTGAGAGAGGACATGCAGGTGATGGATGTGACAGAGCAAGATGCAGAAGACAGGAAGATATGGAAAAAGATGATCCGCTATGGAAACCACTGACAGGAGCAGCCGAAGAAGAAGATATAAACAAAAAGCAACATATAAATAAAAATCTGAAAATAATTTAGATATTCATGTTGATATATCTTTGGGCATTATGAAGAGGAAAATTAAAATATATTTTAAAGTCTGTAAAATATAAATCAAACAATGTCCTGTCTTAGATATGCCATTCACATTTAGTATATTGTGTGTAGTTCTTCTCACTGTCCATAACATGACACAACTGCAACTTCACAGAACAGCAACCAGGCACATCCATGGAATACAAGTAATGTCCTACTATGGTAGATTTACAGAACACATCATTCTTGAGCAGAAGCAATTTTGGGAAGTGATCATTTAGCTCTCATATTCAATAACAACATGAATCAACAGTATATAAAGCATGCATCACGTGCAGTACAGGTAGCGAACAGAGGGCAGTGAACATTCTGCCTGCCAAGGCTTGCTCAGCTATTAAATAAGCAAATGCTTGAGTATACCACAGCGGACTGTTTATAATATACAGACATAACAGATATTACAAGACACTAAAATATAGCTTTTTTTTTTTTTTAAATTGAAGCACTCTGATCTTTCAGGTAGGAAACAATTTCACAAAATGATATATCCGACATAATTGGACCATCGGCTGACTTTGTTAACTAGCAAGTTTAAGGTTAACAGTTCAAAATCCTGGATGTAAATAACCAGCTAATGAGAAAAGGGAATAAAAAATGCAAAATCAATCAATTTAAGAACTCATGAAGCTTTCAAAGCTACACAATGAGATCATTTTGCAAGTGACAACTTTTTAGCAAGCCATGGTTTTTCTCTCACAATTAAAGCAAGTTCAGGATTAATAAAGAGTTTTTTACTCAAAGCATTTCTGCAACAAAGTTCATTGCAGTTCTCTTGTAACATACTGGAATACCAGGAAGAGATGAATTACATCATCTTCACAAGAGGAACATGGCATAACATGTAGTGATGTGTTGGAAAGAAAGATGTTTGCCATTACATTTCAGATGATTCAGGAAGACTGGTGTAGTCTCTGGTCTTTGTATTATTAAGGGAGAGAGGATTTCATTTAACAGTAGAAAAAATGGCTGCGGAACTTTTACATTGACCCTTTATAAGCTTTAGTTAGGGATGCTTTATTTCATTAAACAGGCAAGTGTTTAATGAAATTAGTATTGTTCTTATATCTTTAGTGTGTTTTTTTATTATTTATAATTTTTTATCATAATTATCATTGCTATTATTATTAATGATTTCTCTAAGTTGGCTTAGCTAGCTAGCTAGCTAGCTAGCTAGCTAGCTAGATAGATAGATAGATAGATAGATAGATAGATAGATAGATAGATCGCCCACATTAGAGCTAAAATCACCAAATTCTTTTCCTGTCGTGTAGCATGGTGCGACAAAAAGGGGTCAAGACACGTGACATTGAAGAGAGTTAACTTACGTGCAGCTGAGGATACACCCATCACCAATGCTCTTACAAACACTGCATGAACTTTAGGAAATGCTTCCTTATAGATCTTTATATGGTGGCACACAATTGAGAGGCTTACATAATTGTCAGAGAAGAATTTCTTTAGCAGCACAGCTTTTGCTAATGGAATTTCGTGTTGCAGACTATTGTTTAAAGAACAGAAGCTGATCCCAGGATGCGTCATTGTCATCTTTACTCAATATCGTTATATTTGATTTTACACTCAATATATTATTTACTCTATTGTTTGAGTCGTGTCTCTGTCTGTTAGTGTGTGCAGGTTGTGCCAAAGCTGGGTGTGTTCCTGGAATCCCCTCCCCAAAAAAACTAAATAAATCACTGTCCTATCAACGGTATGAATCTGAGCTGCACTGGACTGCTACACACTGATGACCTCCCCAGCATGACACACATATATAGACTGGGCTTTCAACATGGAATTTACAGGCTTCGATACACTAAGAATTTTTAAGGAATTTTCCAACACTTTTTAACAAAATGATGCTTCCTAAACTGCACTAGGAGCTCTGCTGCTGATGCAAATATCCATCGTAGCTCCACTGTCTTCAGAAACCACAAGCAAAATGTGCAGGGTAGCCTCCTGATTCTCACCAAGGTTTAGTGTTACATCATAGTGACTTGTCTTCCAGATTTTCAGTAACCTTTTAAGTGAGGGGCTATTATAATTCTGGACTAAATAAGAATGAAGTGACCCAGAGAGACCAAAGAAGTTTTTTGCACATGGCTTCCCCTGAACTGTATGAATCACTGCTAAGTACAGTTGATGGTTTTAGCAGTGCACATATGGAATGTGCCTACCAAGCTTCTGTTGCAACAATGCCTGCACCCCACCCTTGTCCCCACTCATGATTGATGCCCCATCATAACATTGGCTGATTATATTATCAGGACTGTAACCCTCAGTCGACATATGCTCGATTATTTAGATATATATTAAGCATATAGCTGTGTCAAGTCCAGCAAACCAATCAAAAACCATGTCAAGTCCCATCATATTTGAAACAGAATCCAGGAATGTCTGCCTTTTCATATTTCTTTTTCATCTTTTTCACTTCATGCAAAACTAAAATGGCAAGAGTGTCAATAATCTCATTTTGTATGTTTTGTTATGTATATTTTATGTTTTGAGGAATATTTTTTGCTATTTCATCAAGTTTGGAATCCTTGGACAGTGTATATTCAAATAAATTAATGAAAAGACCCGTCGATATGTCTACATCATTACTTGTGCCAGACTGGATGGATTCAGTGCGTCCACGAAAAGAAAATCAGAGAATCTGCACTACTTCCCCTGTGCTTTTAATGTAGTATCGATTTTGCTCGACCTTTGTTTCTCCCAATAAGCATGATATAATTTCACCAGTCACAATTAAACATAATGAGGTGCAACTTGTGAGTCATTTTTATCTCTCTGGATATAAAATCCCCTTTGTAAAGGTCGTAGTCTTTGTTGGACAAAAAAAAAAAAAAAAAGACAAAGGAGCTATTGTAAAGGTAGCTTTTAAACACAGGAGAAGGCTGACTTGCGGTTCACTGCCGTTGCTAGGGTGTGTCGGTTAAAACACAGGAACCAATTCAACTATTGCAGGAATATTGCTTTAATATTGAAATGGCAGAAATGCACATGAGGTAGAACTGTACAGGTAGGTTTAGGTAGGTGAGTGTGTGGTGCTAACAAGGCAAACAACAAAATAAAACATTTAGTACATTTATAAATGTTGTTTCATTATGCAATACAGAAAACGTACAATAGATGGCACTATAGCTACCCACTATCATTAATTTGCAATTACAAACTCAATGTGCAACGTAACAGGTTTATATGCATATTAATACACAACAGCTGTTGAAAATTTTATGCAACATCCCAGTAATTTACAGGCTGGGCCTATATTAAACCGAGTATTAACATCCTCTGTTTAACTGATTGGTGTTGAAGATATTTACGGTAATCATAAATACTAAGTTATGTAAAATATTAACATATTAATGTGATCATTAATTCAGAGCAGTTTCCTCTCTAACGTTTAACACTTTACTTCTAAACATGTACATAAGAACTTACATTTGCTCAGCAAACAAACAAACTTAAACTTTCTTTAGCGTCTCCAGTAGTTCTGGCTTTCACGTGGTACATATGTCAAACTCACATGGTCACTGCACACTCTGCTGGCTTTTACATGACTGTGCCTCATTGTCTTAAGGACATACAAGCCTATGTCAAATTTGACTTTTTATATCATTCTGAAGGTCTGTCACTGGAAGGTTCATCATTAGTTATTTTTGGAAATTCTAAAAGTTGGAACACAGGTCGAGTGTACACTCTTCCATTAATCCTATACTTCAGCTGTTTGAACTTGTCCAGGTTTAACACGCAACACTCTACCTACAGAACATGAAGCTCTACTACTTTTCCATCTGCTAGATTGGCTGGCTCTTTCTGCCACTTCTGATGTGTCTGAAGATTGGTAGGTAATACTTAAGAAAGGATGACCAGAAATGATCCACCAGCAGCTGGATGTGTCTCCATCTCTTTCAAGTTAAGAAATCTGATTCAGGACAGACGACCTGAGGAAGGGATGAATCAGGCTGCCCCATAAGCAGAAATCTGGGGGTCACTGTGTCCAGATCGGCTAAGTTTGAAGAAACATACCCTAAAGGTTTTGCATTTAAGATTCCTTCTACTTCCACTAAAACTGTTCTCAACACCTCTTCAGTAACTGTCTAGGACTCCAGGGTTATGTTAAATGCAGTCTTTATCGAACAAATCTCCCTCTCCCAAGCACCACCAAAATGTGTTGCACGTGGTGGATTGAATTGGAACCTAATTTTTGTTTGGCCAGAAGCAACTTAAGATCACTTGTTAAATTTGCAAAGGTCTCACACAACTCTTGATCACCTCCACAAAAATTTGTGCCTTGATCACAAAGCAGTTCATACGGTTTTCCCCTGCATGGAATAAAGAGTTGAAGGGCCATTAAGAAAGAGTCTGCTGTTAAATATGTCCAAATAGACACACTGGGTTGTTATACACTTGAATACCACTCTCCATCTCTTTTCATTACAGTTGTCATCTTTCACAATAATGGGGCCAAATCAACCTACTACAGTGCTATAAAATGCTGGCTTAAACAGGTGGAGTCGGGCTGGGGCAGATCGGCCATCTTAGGAACTTGAGGTTTAGCTCACCATATTTGACAGTCTCTGCAAACATGCTAATGTTTCCTAATTACCTCCTCCTCTCAGGATCAAGTATTTACGCCTAATTTCGGCTAATAAATTTTCTGGTCCAGGGTGATTAATTGAATCTGCAATTTTATCACAGGGTGAGAAGGATCCATTTCAGTTGGATGCATTGCATCACATTCCAACTGTTCACCTTGCTGCAGCCTACCACCAACTCCGATAATTCCACTGAAATGGTCCAATCCTGTAGAGAGTGATACCAGTCTGCTACTAGAAGAAACAGGTTTGCCTTCTTGTAGTTAAAAGAATTCGTCAGGAAAGTGACCTATTTGAGCTGTTTCTACAAGTAGAAATTCAGCTTTTAGGTAATCAGAGGCACAAGATTGATGATCTTGCCCACCTTATTCAACTAATCTCACAGTGGCTTCTCACGAAGGTCTGAAACTGACTAGTATGTGGAACAGCTTGTACCAAAAGTAGAAGTACTGCACAGGGTCTAGGGGGCTTTAATTCAGCTATATCTTCAGTAATATTGATGCCATTTATTTCAGGCAAGTCTCTTTGGTGCTGTAAGAGAACGGGTGGTCCAAATCACCAGTGACTTGGTTTTGCTAACTCTGCTATTGTCTCTAGTAATGTCAGCTCTGCGGGTTATTAGCGAGTCTATGTAGCGCCAGGTATCAGGTTCTGTTAGCTATTGAATCCAAAAATACCTTAAATCAGCATGAACTAGACTGAAGCCAATTAAGTACAGGTACTGAGTTTGTCCACAAAGTGACACTGCTGCTTAGCATAAATATTTATGTTTTGAGTAGCCTGGAAACTTGACCCCCATCAAAGCGTCACAAAGTTCTAACCTTGGGATTGAAAGCTGATGCTTTGGGGCTACTCTGGATCTAGCCATTACAAAGGAATCCTGCCGGTTACCTTTACAGTCTTCCATTCAGATATAGGCCACTGAGCCATAGGCTCATTCTGAGGCATCACAGCATATGTGCAGCTTCTGTCTGGATTCTGGGACATCCATATCAGTTGCTTGGTAGCACATGGGAAATGTAACATTTGATCGGTGAATAACCCCTGCCTTCCATGAGCACCAGGCCTGAAGTAGGTCTTCAGGGAAGATGGGGTCATCTCAATGTCGCTTCATTTGCCGTAGCTGCTGAACTAACACCTTTGCTTGAGTAGTGGAATGGAATGGAACCCAAGTGGGTCATACTGGCTTGCTAAAACTATAAATATTCTGTAGTGTGGGCCTGTCATACTTAATTACCTGTAGCCTAGAGTGTCAGAAAAACAATACCAGCATAAACCAAATATAGGCTTTGGAGGATGTATTCAATCCTTAGCCAGACACAGTTCACTTTTTTCAGACCGTGCTTTGTTCTTAGGTGGTCTATTACAACAAGAGTGTTACTGGCCCACTGACGTAGCCGGAAACCTCTGGAGGCAAGAAGATCTATTAATTTATCCACAATGTCCTTAGCTTCTGCATATGTGGAGAAACTCTGTAAAAAATTGTCAACATAGAAATGCCTCTTAGCTGCTAGGCTCAGTATGATTACGAGCGTGAGTCTGCTGGGCAAATATAGCGCTGCACGGCTACAAGTTGTGCCAAATAGCAAAACTTGCCACTCATAGAGGTCAGAATTAATCTTTTGTCTAATATCATGTCAAATGAATCAAAGGAGGGCCTTATCCTTTGCTAACAGGAATACCTGGTGGAACATAGTGTCTCCACTGAGAGCAACAGTATGTTCTCTAAACCAGATTAGCACTCCTAGTTGTGATGGGCCTAAAGTGAGTGCAGGCAACAAGTACCCTTTAGGGTTGACCCTCTGAACAGAAATGAGCAGTTGAAAAGTAGCCTATTCTTACCATATGATGAGGGATGAACCATGATTCTTGACAATTCACTGCTTCCTTTGGTATTTTAGTGATATAGCCTGCTTGCTCCAGTTTCTCTTCTTCCAGAGTAGATCACTACAAGTTGCAGATTCTTAACTAGTATTTTCTCTGTATATCTGAGACTTGGTATCACTGCTTTTAATGAAGAGATCACGCAAGGCATGTCACTTCTTTGTAACAAGGGGGTTGTGTATCGTTGAATTCCATCCACTTCTATCTGAGTAGTTTGACTTTGAAGAAGAGTATGACTTCATTATCCTACTTGGATTGAGTGATTGACTCAACATTTCTATAAGGGAAAGAGTCTAACATGTCCTCATGAGAAGGGGGCCAACCAACAGGTGCTGCCTGACCCGGGGCAGAGGAAGGCCCTTCAGTTCCCGGACATGTCGCTTGGGATGGATGGAACATGTCTGAACATGTCCTCGGGAGATAGGGCCAGGAAGTGGGGGCCACTCCACAAAACAGGTGTTGACATACAGGTGGCCAAGCAGGTGGATGGGGGGTGGGACCGACATCTATCAAGCGGCTCTTGACAGAAGGAGAACCAATTTGTCTGGGTAGGGAGGGTTGTCCTTCAATAATCCACTGCCAGGGGCAGGGTGCTTCCTTAAAATAACAATCAGGTGGAGGGCGGAGTCAACATTAAAATCCACCAATCTGAGAAAGGGGGTGGGGTTTAAGGTCATCAATTAAGTTTGATTGACAGTTTGACAGAAAGTCCCTGGGTTATACTACTCCTGATGTTTAATGGGATATGTTCATCTAGAATATTTATGTATGGATGGATGGATGGATGGATGGAGGGCGGCATGGTGGTGCAGTGGTAGCGCTGCTGCCTCACAGTTAGAAGACCAGGGTTAAGCCTCCCAGGTCCTCCCGTATGGAGCTTGCATGCTCTCCTCATGTCTGCAAGGGTTTGTTTCCTGCCTTGCGCCCTGTGTTGGCTGAAATTGGCTCCAGTAGACCCCATGACCCTGTAGTTAGGATATAGTGGATTGGATGGATGTATATTTTATTGTGTATACATCCCACTACCGTATGTAGGGGAGGACTGTTCGAAAACATCTGTATTCTCCTAGACCGTCCATTATTTTTCTACCCTGACACACACATATACACACACATACTCATGCAGAATTTTAAAAACACCAACAAAGTTGTATGAAAGTTTTTTCTATACTTTTCACACATTACTGACATTAGTGCTAATAGAGTAAAATATTAGTATTATTTCATCAGGTTGCCTGGAAGCACTGAACACCCTTGATCCTTGCACTGTTCCAGTTTAAACAACCTGGGCTACAAAAAACTTTGGAACTCTAGGGAGTTCGCTGTCAACCAGGTGGCTCCCCATGTAATGACACTGCATATTTATAGCCCCATGGGACTGGGCGTTATTTATTCTGCTGGCAGCTAAAAAATAATAATTATACAATGTTGTGATAGTGTTAAATATGCCTAATATACATAGTATTAAATATGTAATTCAATAAATGCCAAGGTTGTAAACTGCATGGAGGCCTGTTCAGTAATTGGGCAGAAATCTGGCATTGGATAATTTTTGTTCTTCATCTTGTGCAGTTAAATATTGTGGGAATTAATAACAGCCATAGATTCATTTTTTCTAAAATCACTAGTAAAATGTTATGCTCACAAAAAAAAACAAAAAATGTATTCAAAATCTGCAACCAAATATCAATATAAGGATGGAAAATAAAGGGCAAACTCCAAAAAAAGAAAAAAAAAGAGAAACAAGACTTGTACTGCACACTTGCTCCTGAAGAAGATAAAGGAAACATGGACATTCAGTTTGAAGGGCTCATGTAGGTTGTCAGACATTAAAGGCACATAAAAAGCGATGTATCAGAGTTAACAGGATTTGGAAAGTTGTATTACAAAATCACACAAGAAGTGCCTCAATGGGCTTTAACAAGCCTTGCCCGTTGACAGTCCCCCAGCTTTGACTCTCTAAGAAGACAAGAACAAACTCCCAAAAAAACCATAGTAGGGAAACAATGATAGAAACCTTGGGAAACGCAGTTCAAAGAGAGACTCCTTTCCAGACAGGTTGGGCATGCAGTGGATATCAAAGAGAAGGGGGTCAATACACTACAGTACAATACAATATATAGAACAGAACACAAGTAATCCTCAATATAGAATAACATTAAAATATAAATATTACAAGTACAGAGAAGAATTTAACAGTGGATGATATCACATATGATTTGGTTTTATTTAGAGTCCTGGAGACCTCAGCCATCAAGCTGCCTCCCCCAATCGGCCATTCCACAGCTGAGAAAGCACTGGGCCAGTCAATCTGATGAAAGGACCCCTCTACCACACGATTCCTATGATTTTCCATCACAGATGATTTCTCCTTAGGCAGGCAAAACCACTTGTTTTTTGTTTTTTGAGTACCGAGAAGAGAAAGAGAGTAGGTGAGGGTTAGTAACAAATTATAACTTACTTATGTTTTAGTGCTAATGACTAACAACAGAGATGCAGTCTGTACAGTGTGGACACTTTTTCTCTAGTGTCATTTCTTGTGACTGAAGACAGAGATATAATTAAAGTTAGTAAAAATATTTTATTAATACACACCAGGCAAAGGTAAGAATGACAGAGAAGCACAGTCCTAGGACACCTGCCCTTCATCTGCCAGGTGTCGGTGTCCTAAATCTTTTATAATGCTAAGCAAAATTTGACCTTATGACTTTAGTTGCACAAGAATTTCAAGACATTACATCTTTACAATAATTTTGTTTGGATCAGTAGTTACACAATTTTAAAGGTCATCAGTTGGGCACTTGTAACTTCTTGTTCGTTACAGAAAACAGAAGCTGCACTTGTCGAAGACAGACTTCTCGTGGCCCTTGTCACGCACACCAGATTTGATCAATAACTGATTTTTATTTTTCCACATTCCCCTTTTATCAATCTGGGCATGACAAAGAGTGAAGAAAATTCAGAAGGTGGAGGTAAGGGATGGGGAAGGAGGAGGAGAGGGGGAAAGGGATGAGGAAACTGAAGAGGCAATTTGGAGCATATGTTCCTCGTGTAGCATATAGGCCTTGGCTATAGAAGCAGTGAAATATTTGGATATTATATAGCGAATAAGAGGAACAATGCAACATCCGATAAGTAAAAGGACAATGAATACTACTGCCAAAGAAATAAATACTGATTTTAGCCTTTGGCCCCATGACCCAAAGGTGGACATGAACCATCGATCCCAAGGGTCAGAAATGCCTGAGTTAGTGGCAAGTTCATTGGAAAGAGATGTTAGGCTGGCTAGTGCTCGAGTAATGGACCCATCAGGTGCAGTATTATTAGGGATATATGTACAACAAGCATCACCAAACATAGCACATACTCCACCTTTCTCAGCAAGTAAACGATTTTGCCAAGTCATTAGGGAGGTATGATCTAATTGTTCATGAATACCTTCTATAGCATTTCTAGTAAAATTAAGGAAACGCTGCTGGTTATAATATAAGTAACCATCTATTCTGGTCTCCATAACCAGTTTCTACTGAGAACGTGCTTGTTAAGGTGGTTAGATTCAAAGCCTGGACTAGGGTTTTTCCTCGCTCATGGATGCAGTAGTCAAAAACTAAGTAGGAAAGGGGGACAGAGGAGAGGGAGCAGGTGTCTTGACCTTAATTTGAAAGAGTCCTCGGGGATCATGACCACTTGCATATGCAGCTAAGACATAAGTTCCTGAATCATGCAAAGAAGGATTCTTTAGAGTAATGATTAATGGGTTACACTGATTCTTAGCACACTCATGAGAGGCATGTCCCTTTAAAATAGAGAATCGAGTCTTTAGGCCATACTGAGTAGCCTGCCAGGGTTCATAACCCCAGTCATTTGGTCCTGTGTTTGCAAACACATCACTCCAGAACAATTGCACAAAAGTCAACCTGGTATGAGGCAGTTTCCTCAACCTGGAAAGTCAGTGTCACCCGTGAAGTGGATAATGGAAGAAAAAACAACAAGAGTATGTATATTATGGGTGCCATCTTTTGCAGTGCGGCGTGAATCCAGGCGGCAATCCTTCAACCTTTACAGCGTGTGGTGTGGACAAAAGAACTTGGAACGGTCCTCTCCACCTAGGCTGATGCCAATGTTTCCTCCGGGTGTCTCGAACCAGGATCCAGGTGCCCAAGGGAATCGCGAGTCCTTAGATGGAGGGCTGGTTCTCCAAGCCTGATTAACCTGCTCGTGGACTTCCTTCAGGGACCTCGGAGGCCTGTAAGACTAGAGAGAAGATCATTGTCCACAGTATGCAGGTTCACATTTCCTATAACCATGCCAACGGGCATGGGTCGTCCGGTCAGGATTTCAAACGGCGATAGCCCCAATTGCCGGTGTGTCCGTCCCCTCAATCCCATTAAAGCCAGGGGTAAAGCATCTGGCCAGGATAAATTGGTTTGTTCACAAATTTTTGCAAGCTTAGCTTTTAGGGTCCATTGCATCGTTCCACAATACCCCACTTTGTGGATGGTATTTGCAGTAATGATGTACATTGATCTGTAGCCAGGTAGTCAATTCATTTATTATGGAATTCACAAAGTGAGTACCATTATCTGTCTGTAGCTTTTGCGGGATGCCCCATCTTGGAATAATTTCTTTAATTAGTGCTTTAGCAACCGTTTTGGCATCATTGCGTTTTGAAGGGAAAGCTTCTACCCATCGGAGAACACATCGACAATCACAAGGCAATATCGGTAACCTTTAGACGGTGTTAGTTCAATAAAATCCATTTGGAGGTGTTCAAACGGACCCATTGGGTTAGGAGTAGGCGGGACTTACCTGAGTGCCTTTTCCTACATTAAACCTTTCACATAATGCACAGCGTCTACAGAATTGCTCTGCATATGTAGAGAAGCCTACAGCTTCCCAATGTTTTTCAACATCTTGAACCATGGCATCTTTCCCAGCATGGTCAAGGCCATGGGCTATTTTTGCCATACCTGGAAAAGAAGCTTTTGGGAGAAAAGGTTTGTTAGTTTGCTGATGAGTCCAGACTCCATCAGAGAGGGATCCTTCTTTGGACCACTTTTTCTTTTCAATGTCCGTGGCTGCACTCTGTAAAGAAATAATTTGATTATCGGGTCCTTGTCATTTCTCTGTTGGAATAAAGAGATTGGTGTGTTACTGTATGCAGCCTCTTTAGCAAAGTAATCTGCCAATTCATTTCCTTTGCTGACAAGGTCCTGTTTTCCTGTGTGAGCTTGACATTTAACAATCGCTAGTTTTGATGGTTTAGTTATGGCTTCCAAGAGGGATTCGATTAACTTTTGATGTTGGATGGGCTTGCCAGTACTGGTCTTAAATCCCCTCAATTTCCATAATGCCCCATGATCATGGCAGACTCCAAAGGCATATCTGGAATCTGTATAAATTGTTATGATTTTTCCTTCGGACAGCTGACATGCTCGGGTGAGCGCTATTAATTCAGCTGCTTGTGCACTTAAACTTGATGAAATTCGATTTGCTTCCAGCAGGCGGTCCCCTTGGACCACTGCGTAACTAGTTGAGGGTGCTCCGTTTTCCAATCGCAAAGAACATCCGTCTACAAAAATATTTTCTCCAATTTCTAAAGGTGTTTCTTGTAGATCTACTCGAGGCTTTACAACCTTTGTTATTTCTGTATGGCAATTAGTGTATTGCCCTAGCAGTAGTGAGATGGGAGGTCTTAGCCTGTACTAAAATGGAATGTACAGCGTGAGGCACCTTTACTGTTAGGGGGCTCATGAGCACTATATCTGTACTGGCTAGCACAGCTTCTGTTGTGGCAGCCACAGCCCTAAGGCAAGGCGGAAGTGCTGCGGCCACAGGATCCAATTTTTTCGAAAAATAAGCTATTGGCCTTTGTTTATCCCCATGTAATTGTGTTAAAACTGCATTCATATATCCCCCCTTTTCGTCCACGAACAGAGTAAAGGGACGAGAAAAGTCCGAAGGCCCAAGGCTGGTGCCACCGAAAGTGCATTTTTTAAGTCACAGAGAGCCTTCTCAGCCTGCTCGGACCATTGCACCTGACCAGAAAGAGGAAGGCCAGGGGTGTTTGCTAAATTTTGTAACGGCTGTGCTCTTTCAGTGAAATTCAAAATCCATTGCCGGCAGTAACCCAGAATGCCCAATACAGACATAACCTGTTGTTTTGTGACAGGTCTGGGAAGATTTTGAATGGTGTTAATGCGATCGCTAGAGAGAGCTCTTATTCCATTTGTGATGTCATGACCTAAATATTTACAGTTGTTTGAATTAATTGCAATTTAGCCTTTGAAACTTTATGTCCATTGTCCCCAGAAACTGCAGTAGTTTTTAGTGTCTTGCACAATCTTCTTCAGTAGCACTGCATAACATAATATCATCTACATACTGTATTAATGTACTACCTCGGTCTGGCCAGAACCCTTCTAAATTTTGAGCAAGCGCTTGTCCATACACACAAGGGGCTTCAGTATATCCCTGAGGCATAACAGTCCATGTCCAACGGCTTTGAAAAGTAAAAGCAAACCAGAATTGCGAGTCAGGGTGTACGGGATAGAGAAAAAGCATTGGCTAAATCAATTACTGAAAAATAACGAGCAGAGGGAGGGATTGCAGAAAGAATAGTGGAAGGATTAGGTACAATAGGAGCTCTAGGAAAGATTGCAGCATTCACTTGTCGTAAGTCTTGAACAAAACGCCATGAACCGTCAGCCTTTTTTACAGGTAAAATGGGAGAATTAACTGGAGAATATTTAATTGGAATAATCGCACCGCGTTTCACAAGATCGGAATGTATGGCGGAGATGCCAGCCTCTGCTTCAGGAGACAGAGGATACTGGGCACGTGCGGACGGAAAGAAGATTTAGGGTAGATCACCAGAGGCTCACAATGGGCTATCCTTCCATAATCATTTTACCCTGAGACCACAAAGAGTCAGGAAGCGCTAAGAGCCAAGAAGGGAAGTAGTTTGCAATGACAACGCAGAAAGGGAAGTGCAGCATAATGTACGATGTACTAAAAAATCAGTTTGAAGCACAACTTTAGTTATTAAATGGTCTGAGGTATCAAAAACACCTGAAGCAACATGTACCCAGTCTGTTCTATTAAGACATTGTTCTACCCATGATCCGATTTCCACCCAATGGACAGTGCTTGATTTAGCTAAAGAAATATGAGGTAAAAATATTCTGTGAATATGTAAGATGTACAAATGCAGCAGCTTTTGTGGGGAAATGAAAATGCAGGGGATGTGAAGGGTTTCGGGCAGGTACCTGATGAAAGAAAAGATTCTAGCCAGGGGGTGTCTACTTCTATAGGGAAATATTGGGCAGTGCAATAGGGTGTCAGGGGCTTGGAGATTGGGAAACAAGCAGGAGGGAAATGAGTGAAGGGCTTTAAGAAGGATGGTGTGTGGGGAAACATTTCATTGAAATGGAGAGAGAAAGTTTTGTCATGAGATCCCTTCCTAAGAGGTTAACTGGACAGAGCTGATTTAAAAGAAATCAGTGTGTTAAAGTGGAATCACTGGAATGCAGCTGAACTCGAAGAATCTCTTGAGGCAGGGACCTCCTTCAGCGAAAGGGCTGAGCGTGGCTCCTGTGTCCACGAGGAAAACAGTTTCAGTGCCATTCACCAGCCAGCAAAGTCAATAATGGATCAGTCTCTGAATTATGGGTGAGCAAAGGTAGTTGAAGAGAAGGGCTGGGGATCCCTGCGGATTCCTATGTCCATGAAACATCAAATTGTTCAGGTGGTGGAGGAGGGGGTGGGCACTTGTGAGGGCAATTGCGGCAGAAGTGTCCCATTTCACCACACCCGTAACAAGCATATGGTGTAGCGTTTGGATCTGGAGGGGAGGCAGCTGAGTGGATGATCCACTTGGATTAGGTAACATATATCCGCTACCTTGTCCCCGTCCACACCCTTGTCCCCGGAAAAATCCTCCACGTCCACGACTTCTGCCGGGAGTGGCCCCACCAGTGTAATAGTTCATTTGTGCTGCAATCAGCTTTGTCTGGGTGTCTGACTCTTTCTGCTTGCTCTGTTGTTCAGCATGCGCTGCGTGACGTTTACTTCCTCAAACGCGGCAGCCTCTCATCTAATACAGGATACCTTGTTTTGAATGTCGCTTCTAAGTCCGGAAACAAAAGAGGAACTGCAGTTTTAGTTCGGTTGTCTGGATTTTCAAGGCCGGAGTGTGTTGCCATTAACTCTTAAATTCAGTGTGCCCATTCATCTACTGTCTCTTTTTTTTCTGTTTGGCAGCCGAGATAAGAGACCAGTCTCTGCCTTTCTTATACTTGTCCTTAATATTATTTTAACATGTTCCCATTGCGTAATAAAGGGACCTTCATCCCGGCCCCGAGGCAACGCCTCGTTCCACTGCCACGGGTTTCCGTTATGCTGTCCATGATTGACAGTCTCCCATGTGGTGCCAAGCTTTCTCCACAGCACCTGAGTCCATTCTGCGGCATTAGGCTTATACATATCATACAGCTGCTGTAATTGTTCTATGAATTTTTTAAACACACCGATGACTTTGGGATCAGGCAATTCGGACACAACGTCCTTCAGCTCTTGAATGTCTCAGTTACGATGTATCATTACAGTAGTGGGGTTATTAGCTCCTGCAGGTTGCATTGAATCATGTCGGGGGGTTCTGGGATCTCAATCAGGGGGCATTCCAATAAGGGGCCTGTGGGTTTGGGGGACTTTAAGGGGGATTGAAAGGTGGTGGAGGAACAAGTGTGGGATATACGGGTCTTTTTTTTTTTCTAGTTCTAACTTTCTGCAGCCAATAATTCATTTCTGTACTGCCTTTAAATTACAATCTTTAATAACCAACTCCCATCTGTCATACATAACACATACCTCTATTACAACATCCTCATACACTTCTACATACAACACCCTTGTGCATTTCTACATAATATTTTTCTAATTTTCTGTATCTCACTTGCATCTCCTGTCCCTTCTAATGTCCACCGCTCTGCTTATTCCATTTTTTACATGCCCTTTTAAAATCCAATCCTGTGTTTTTCTCTATTAACTTTCTAGGTGACCCTTTTTTGTGCGGCGTCTGCTGATCCTCCGAAAACAATCCTTCCAGCATAAAAGACTTCGAACCCCGGGGCGCCGGTTGGCAGGCTTGCTGTTATGTATTCCCATTTTTTCCTTTGCTTTTCCCCCCCGAGCCCTGTGCCAGATTTATCTTTCTATCCTTGTCCTACTCGCCCCTGTCCGATGAACTATTGGAATGCTGAGTGTGCCACTCACACCCTAACGTTCCTTTAATATTCCCAGGGGAAGTATACTACACTATTTCCTACGTTACTGTCACAGTGCACGGTGAAAGCAAATATTTATTTCTAGTACGTACTTTTTATTACTCCCCTTGTTTTTTTTAACCTGTTATTCTTCTATTCTATGCTCTATCCTCTGTCCAATAGATTTGTCCGGGTTTATGGGTGTACCACGCGACCGGGATCCGTCCTAAATCCCCTTTTTAATTCCCAGAGGATAGTGTTCTATACTATCTTCCCAACAGGAGTGACCTAAAACAAGGTATTTCTTTTCCATTTACTATTCCCGGTCACTTTTTATACTCTACAGCAAGCCCGCCCCCAGCTTATCTTTTTACGGAAACCTCCGGGTTACTTACCCCAGCCTGGGTGTTAGTCAGCTCTGTCAGGAAAATCCTTCTCAGTCACCGTGGATTTGTACCAGAAGGGGCCGGGGACTCCTCACAGGAGTCTCAGGACAGGGCAGTCCTAACTTTTATCGGAGCTGCTTACACTGCTGCGGTGTACACTGTAGCTGCAGTCTGCTTCAAGAAGACAGATCGCTGAGATCGCCCTTTCGAGAGTCAGCGGCCGTCTCCTGCCACGCTAGCCAGAAAACTGTGGACACTTTTTCTTTTCAATGTCATTTCTTGTGACTGAAGACAGAGAGATATAATTAAAGTTAGTAAAAAATATTTTATTAATACACACCAGGCAAAGGTAAGAATGACAGAGAAGCACAGTCCTAGGACACCTGCCCTTCATCTGCCAGGTGTGGTGTCCTAAATCTTTTATAATGCTAAGCGAAAATTTTACCTTATGACTTTAGTTGCACAAGAATTTCAAGACATTACATCTTTACAATAGTTTTGTTTGGATCAGCAGTTACACAATTTTAAAGGTCATCAGTTGGGCACTTGTAACTTCTTGTTAAGTTACAGAAAACAGAAGCTGCACTTGTGCATAAGACAGACTTCTCATTGGCTTACACACACCAGATTTGATCAATAACTGATTTTTATTTTTCCACAACAGTTAATCAACAGCTCTAGTCAGGATATGTTAAACTGAAGTAGTGAGTCTTCAGACAGAATTTTAAAGCTGAGACGAAGGGACATCTCTTATAGTAACAGGCAGACCATTCCACAGTTTATGGACCCTGTAACTAAAAGAACGACCCGCACTGTTATTTTATTAATACTTGGAATCATAAGCAGGCGGGCATCTTGAAGATCTTAAAGTGCTCTGAAAACAATAATTCCCTTCACCTTTCTTTGGGTTTTAATTTAAAAGGGGGGTAAAATAAAAAAACACAAACCAAAGGGATTTTTTTTTTTTTTTTTTTTTTTTTTTTTTTTTTTTTTTTTTTTTTTTTTTTTTTTTTTTTTTTTTTTTTTTTTTTTTTTTTTTTTTTTTTTTTGAAAAAAACATTTTTTGAATAAAATAAAAGAAAGTGGCTCTGGTGTTGTAAGTCATGATAAGTTCAGACATGTAAGCGGACCTTGGTCATTTAAGGCTTTATATGTTAAAAGGGGATTTTGAAATCAAACCCTAAACTTAACTGGGAGCCAATGTAAGGATTTAACAACTGGAGTTATGTGCTTATATTTTCTTGTTCTTGTAATAAGTCTTGCAGCAGCATTTTTAGATTAACTGGAAGCTGAATAAAGAACAATTTGAACATCCAGTGAACACAGCATTGCACATAGTCAATCCTACTTGAATTTCTCAGAATCCTGTTTATTTAGAAAGCAACTTAATTTCCCAACATTTTTAAGATGGAAGAAACATGATTTGGACAACTTTGTAATATGCACTTGAAATGACTATTGCTAGAGTCAAAGATAACTCCTAGATTGAGGGCTGATTCAGTAAAATTAATGGTGATTTCAACTCAGTTAAATGATGAAAAAATATTGTTGCCATCAGCATCATTCCTTTAAATAATTAACATATCTGTTTTATTCTGTGTTTAAAGATAGAAAGTTCTCATCCATCAACTCCTTTAATTCACTAACACAACTAATTAAAGACAACATTAGAGAAACTTCATTTGATCTAAAGAGGTATAACTGGGTGGCATCTGCACACAAGTGAAAATTAACATTATGTTTCCTTATGATAGATCCCAGTGGAAGCATATAAAGTGAAAACAGTAAAGGTCCCAGTACTGAGCCCTTGCAGGACACCATATCTCACTTCTCTGTATAATAATGGAGTACTGTCAGCACATTTCTGTACGCATTTGAATCGATTTGATAAATAAGAACTAAACCAAGCAAGCACAGTGCCTGTAAGCCCAACATCATTTTCTAGCCTGTGCAGTAAAATAGAATGGTCAATGGTGTCAAATGCTACACTTAAGTCTAACAACATAATTACAGTGGAGTTTCCTTCATCAGAGGATATCAGAATGGCGCTACAACACACATTAGTGCCGTTTCTGTACTATGACCAGTGCAGAAACCAGACTGGAATTTCTCAAATAAATTGTAATGCGTAAGGTATGACTGAAGCTGATTGGCGACTACTTTTTCTAGTATTTTGGAGAGAAAGGGTAAATTTGAAATGGGTCTATAGTTATTAAGAATGTGTGGGTCTAGGTCTGACTTTTTAATTAATGGTTTGAGGACTGACACTTTTAGTGCATCAGGTACTGTGCCATGCAATAATGAACTATTGATAATGCTAAGAATAGGTGATGCAAGAACATCCATTGCACTTTTTACTAGTTTTGTTGGCACTGGATCTTTAGAAACAAGTAGTAGGTTTCATTTTATAAATTAATAGTTAAGACTTCCTCCTCAGTTACACGATAAAAATTTCTAAAGTGTTGAATGCAAGGTGAGACAGGGTTTGCTAAGCTAGTATTTGGTTTGTACTGTGATGCTGAGATCTGGGATCTCATATTTTTAATTTTCTCATTAAAGAAGTTCATAAAGTCTGTACTGCTAATTTCTGTTGGTATTTTGCACTGTAGATCTGAATTCCTATTTGTTAATTAACCACTGTTCTAAACAGTACCCAAGGATTTTTATTATTGTTATCTATTATTGTAGAATAGTAATCTGAGTGATCTTTAAAAGAAGGTTTTTATATTTTTAACTATCTGTTCATGCAAGACATGCAGCTTTGTTGTTCTCAATCTGCACTCCAATTTTTGACATTCTAATTTAAGAGCTCGAGTGTTTTCATTAAACCAGGGAGAGTTTCTATGTGCTTTGATCACTTTTGTTTTAAGGGGAGCCACTGCGTCCTGAGCATCTCTCAAGGTCACATTAGAATGTGATGTTAACTGATCTAAATGGTTTTCCACAATTACACTCGAGTTACTCAAAGTATTTATACATTTTGAAGCAGAATTACAATGTAGATGTCGCACTGTCTTTGTTTTAATATGTGAGTGTATTGGTAAGGGCAGGACTAAATCAAATGTAATTAAGTAGTGATCGGAAATAACTTAATTTAATGCAGTAATATTTAAATTTTGAATTCCAACTTTGTAAGTTATAATTAAATCTAATGTGTGGTTATGATTATGAGTTGGACCTTTGACAATCTGACAAAAACCTACTGAATTTAACAAAAAGTAAAACATTTGCTAAAAGTGTCAGTTTCCACATCAATGTGTACATTAAAATCCACCATAATACTATCGTGATTATAATTTATAGCCAAATCAGATAAAAGATTGCTAAATTCAGTCATGAACAATGAATATGGCCCTGGTGGCCCGTAGACTAGCACTATAATTGTGCTGGAATCTATTTTAATATTTAAAATGAATGCATCAAAGGATATGAAGTCATCTAGATTTTTAGAAATGATTTGCATTTTGTTACGATGAATTATTCTAAGGCCTCCTCCTCGACCAGAATCTCTAGACTTATGAAGGAACAAGTATCCATCTGATGCTGCCTCAGCTAGGGGAACAGTGTCAGATTTACTAAACCAGGTTTTAGTGAGAAGACACAGATCAGATTTTGTACTGATTTTGTATTGAGTCTGAGTGTTTGTAACTGTGGGTTGGTATTTTTTAAATTCTGCTCTAGGTATCCATGTAGTTTGCCTAAATAGTATAGCTGGCCCTGATTTTCCCTATGTGCTAGACAGTCAGTTTCACTTTTTAAACTTCACGTTAAATTCTCCTTTCTGTTTACTCACCTCTATTTCTTTTCTGTCTACAGTGTGGCCTTACTTTTAAGATGAATGCTTTGCTCCATTTGTCCTCTGCACTCTACCATGAGATGACTTTAAAGAACTTTACAAAATCTGCAGATCTTACACTGGGCAATTATGTGCCAGTGCAGTGTTTTGTACTGGTTTTATTCCATTTCTTTGTTTGAGTGCCAGTAGTTCCAGTTGTACACCTCATGCTCTGGCTCCAACCCCACTCTTTCAGCGCACTCTACACTCCAAGGGGACCCCACTCTCTTCTGTAATACAGTATATACATTTATCTGCATGCTCAAAGCACTAAGGGAGTGTCACTCCCTTAACTCTTCACTGTAATATTGTGTATCAGCATGCTTAAAACCCTAAGGGACACCCCGCCCCCCACTCCTCTGCTTTTTGATATTATGTACATCTATCAGCACTATCAAAACATTTGAGTAAATAAAGGACTCAAATTAAACTAAAACCAGATGCTTCTGCATAGTACTGGGATCATTAAGTAATTCACATCCAATCATAATTCCAAACTTTTAAAAAAATGGGCAGCACACTAGTTACATATTATTTTAGCCTCCATGGATCTGGATGTACCCTCATACCTTGTCGATGCATAAGTTCTCCGCCGGTTTTGCAGACTGGCATCACCCAGCATCAAAGCAGTGCTACTGTTCCTGTGTGGTTACTCCTTATTTTCCTGAGGCTTTATAAATACACTGAAACTAACTGCATATTGTTTATTAGTGTAATGCATCTAATTGTAATTAACTTGTAACAATATAATGGTCAGGGAACAGCCATAGTATTCCAAATACCATAACTGCTTTAAGCGCTGTTACTTCCTCACTCCACCTTCTTCTTCTTTTTCTTCTTTCAGCTGCTCCCTTTAAGGGTTGCCACAGCGCATAATCGTTTTCCATATTACTTTCACTGCACCACTCAGAGTATTTATATCACCGTATCTGAGTGTGAATCAAAGCAGAAGCTGATCGGAACGAGAATTATCGGTATACAGCTGCAAGCACACGCTACCTCAGCCATGGCAAAACGCTTTCAAAGCCTTTCCTGTATGGACCTCTGCGGTTCAGAAACAGTTTCATCCCAAGAACCTTAATAAATTACTCCTTGTAGAACTGTTTGCACTTATAAATACAATCACCCCACTGTAAACTTCCACTACAGATATAATATTGCAACCTGAGCCACTTTATAAAGCCATATTTACATATATGATGGCGGCAATATATATTGAATATAAAACAGAAAAGAAAATAACAACACAGTTAAAAACGCAGTGACAAATTCCTGGCAAAGTTAAATGCTTGTGTCATGAGCGCGAGGTGGCTATGCAGTGTCCGCAAGCGGACGTGGCCATCCACCATGCATAAGCTACCTTATTGACATTGGTGGCTTAAGGAGCCACCGATTCTTCCTCTGCCCAGGGCCACCACAAGCCTAAAGCTGCCCCTGAGTACTGCTGCAATAAATAATTTCATCGAAGGTCGCACACAATCACTGCGCCGTGAAACCCATGTTTAATAACATGCTTTAATTCCTATCATCATGAAAATGATATCATGTATACATCTCAGTATTTTAGTTATTCAGAGAGCTGTAATATCACGAATGTAATGGATTCTGTGTCCAGTTGGAGGAAGAGAGCCGGTTTAAGAAGCAAGTAGTGATTCACACACATAGAGCATATAGGAGATCAAATACAAAACAAAACATTTCACATGCTACTTTAATTACAATGTGATTTTAAAAACTGGTTAATTAAACGATTTTAAGATGAAGTTTATGATGTTCTATTTTAATGACAAAATAAACTATGTGATTAAAGTGGAAATTTCGAGATTGAAGTTAACATTTAGTGCTTTTTCCCCACTGTGTGCCTTTTTTTTCTCTCTACCCTAATAAGCTTTCATATGACACTCAGATGGTGAGCTATGTCTTTCCTTTTCACCACTTTGCCTCCACTTGGTATTCGCTAAAATTCTTCCATTTTCCTCTTCCTTTTCCCATTGTGTTTTCACAGAGGTTGAGCTTAAGGGCAAATTATATTGATTTGCATATTCAAAGAGGCGTAATTCTGGGAGGAGTTGGGGCGTTACATAAAAGCACGCCAATTAGCCGCTACTTTTCACGCTGAGTGGGATTTATGTAGCGGAAGAACGTGCAAGTTGGAGACGCACAGATTCCTGCATCTGGATTTTTTGGTCGCAAGCACATTTTGCTTTATTGCTACGCCATGTTATGGTGCGAATTTTAATACGCATACGTTATACATGAGGCTCCTGGATGTCCACAGAAGACAACAGTGGTGGATGATTGCAGAATCATTTTCATGTTGAAGAGAAACCACTTCAGAACAGCCAACCAAGTGAACAATGCTCTCCAGGGTGTATGCATATTGATATCTAAGTCTACCATAAAGAGAAGACTGCATTAAAGTAAATACAGAGGGTGCACTACAAGGTGCAAGCTACTCATAAGCCTCAAGAATAGAAAGGCTAGATTGGACTTTGCTAAAGAACATCTAAAAAAGCCAGGCACTGGGACACTAGTGTTTATTGATTATGTGACACAGGACAGAAGCAGCCAAATGAATTCTGAGGTGTTCAGAGACATACTGTCTGCTCAGATGCAGTCAAATTGATTGGGCGGCATTTTATGATACAGATGGATAATTACCCAAAACATACAGCCAAAACAACCCAGGAGTTTATTAAAGCAAAGAAGTGGAAAATTCTTGAATGGCCAAGTCAGTCACCTGATCTTAACCCAACTGAGCATGCATTTCACTTGTTGAAGGCTAAACTTTAGACAGAAAGGCCCACAAACAAACAGCAACTGAAAGCCGCTGCAGTAAAGGCCTGGCAGAGCATTAAAAAGGAGGAAACCCAGCATCTGGCGATATCCATGAGTTCAAGACTTCAGGCAGTCATTGCCAGCAAAGGGTTTTCAACCAAGTATTAGAAATGAACATTTTATTTCCAGTTATTTAATTTGTCCAATTACTTTTGAGCCCCTGAAATAAATGGATTGTGTTAAAAAATATACTTTAGTTGTTTCACATTTTATGCAATCTTTTGTTCAACCCACTGAATTAAAGCTGAAAGTCTGCACTTCAACTGCATCTGAGTTGTTTCATTAAAAATTCATTAAGGTAATGTACAGAACCAAAAATTAGAAAAAATTGTCTCTGTGTAAATATTTATGGGCCTATCTGTAGCTATTCCTGCTTCATCTGTTGCTATGGAACATATTTTTAGTAATGCTGGCAAGATATTTAGGCCTGAGAGATGCAATCTGACTGATCCCAAATTTTGGGGAAAAAATGAAAAGAAATTTTTGAAAAGCAAA
>NC_053154.1:79585930-79641479 GCF_016835505.1 Polypterus senegalus
GAAGGATTCAAGGGAGCGATAGTGCCCCCTATCTGTCACAAAGTACAGAGCAGAATTTAACAGGGGATGATATCACATATGATTTCAACTTGTTTAGCGTCCTGGAGACCTCAGCCATCACACTGCCTCCCTCAATCCGCCATTCCAGAGCTGAGAAAACACTGGGCCAGCCAATCTGATGAAAGGACCCCTCTACCCCACGATTCCTATAATCTTCCATCAGAGATGAAACCACTTGGTTTTTATGAGTACCAAGAAGAGAAACAGAATAGGTGAGGGTTAGTAACAAATTATAACTATCTTATGTTTTAGTGCTGATGACTAACAACAGAGATGCAGTCTGTACAGTTAATCAGCAGCTCTGGTCAGGATATGCTAAACTGAAGTAGGATTTGAAAGCTGAGACCGAAGGGGCATCTCTTATTGTAGCAGGCAGACCATTCCACAGTGTATGGGCCCTGTAACTAAAAGAACAACCCCCCACTGTTATTTTATTAATCCTTGGAATCATAAGCAGACCGGCATCTTAAGATCTTAATGTGCACTCTGGTTTGTAAGTCATGATAAGTTCAGACAAGCAAGCCGGACCTTGGCCATTTAAGGCTTTATATGTTAAAAGGAGGATTTTGAAATCTGCCCTAAACTTAACTGGGAGCCAATGTAAGGATTTAACAACTGGAGTTATGTGTTTATATTTTCTTGTCATAATTCTTGCAGCAGCATTTTAGATTAACTGGAAGCTATATAAAGAACAATTTGAACATCCAGTGAACACAGCATTGCAGCAGTCAATCCTACTAGAAATAAATGCATGAATTAATTTCTCAGAATCCTGTTTATTTACCAATTGCCTTAATTTCCCAACATTTTGAAGATGGAAGAAACATGATTTGGTCAACTTTGTAATATGCACTTTAAATGACTATTGCTAGAGTCAATGATAACTCAGTTAAATGATGAAAAAATATTGTTGCGATCAGCAACATTCCTTCAAATAATTAACATATCTATTTTATTGGTGTTTAAAGGTAGGTAGTTCTCATCCATCCACTCCTTTAATTCACTAACACAGCTAATTAAAGACAACATTAGAGAAACTTCATTTGATCTAAAAGAGGTATAACTGGGTGTCATCCGCATACAAGTGAAAATTAACATTATGTTACCTTATGATAGGTCCCAGTGGAAGCATATACACTGTGTGCACAATTATTAGGCAAGTGAGTATTTTGACCATATCATCATTTTTATGCGTATATTCCAACTCCAAGCTGTATTAACTTGAATGCTTATTGGATTTAAGCACGTCAGGTGATGTGTATTTGTGTAATGAGGGAGGGTGTGGCCTAAGGAGATCAACACCCTATATCAAGGTGTGCAGAATTATTAGGCAGCTAGTTTTCCTCAGGCAAAATGGGCCAAAAAAGAGATTTAACTGACTCTGAAAAGTCAAAAATTGTAAAAAGTCTTTCAGAGGGATGCAGCACTTTTGGAATTGCTAAGATATTGGTGTGTGATCACAGAACCATCAAACATTTTGTTGCAAATAGTCAACAGGGTCGCAAGAAACGTGTTGAGAACAAAAGACGCAAATTAGCTGCCAAAGATTTGAGAAGAATCAAACGTGAAGCTACCAGGAACCCATTATCCTCCAGTACTTTCATATTCCAGAGCTGCAACCTACCTGGAGTGCCCAGAAGTACAAGGTGTTCAGTGCTCAAAGACATGGCCAAGGTAAGGAGGGCTGAAACCCAACCACCACTGAACAAGAAACATAAGTTGAAACGTCAAAACTGGGCCAAGAAATATCTGAAGACAGATTTTTTTCAAAGGTTTTATGGACCGATGAGATGAGAGTGACTCTTGATGGACCAGATGGATGGACCTGTGGATCAGTAATGGGCACAGAGCTCCACTCCAACGTGGAGGTGGGGTACTGGTATGAGCTGGTATTTTTAAAGATGAGCTAGTTGGACCTTTTTGCATTGAAGATGAACTCAAAATCAACTCCCAAACCTACTGCCAGTTTTTCGAAGACACTTTCTTCAAACAGCGATACAGGAAAAAGACCATGATTTTTATGCAGGCCAATGCTCCATCACTTGCATCGAAGTTCTCCACTGCGTGGCCAGCCAGTAAAGGCCTTAAAGATGAAGGAATAATGACATGGCCCCCCTTCCTCATCTGACCTTAACCCTATCGAGAACTTGTGGGCACTTCTTAAACGCTAGATTTACGGGGGAGAAAAACAATACACCTCTCTGAAGAGTGTCTGGGAGGCTGTAGTCACTGCTCCACAAAAAGCTGATCGTCAACAGATCAAGAAACTGACAGACTCCATGAATGGAAAGGCTTATGACTGTTATTGGAAAGAAGGGTGGCTATATTGGTCATTGATTGATTGATTTTTTTTGAAATGTCAGAGATGTTTATTTGTAAATTTTGAGGTGTTTGTTTATTATTCTCACTATAACAGATGAAAATAAACAAGTGAGATGGGAAAATTTTCATTTTTCCTTTAGTTGCATAATAAATCTGCACACTAATAGTTGCCTAATAATTGTGCGCACATATGTATTCCCCTGATGATGTTCACACTCACATTTCCGTTGTGAAACATTCAGGTTTCAGGTTTATTAACATTTTGGATTGACTGATAGCACTGTGTTTGTTCCATATTAAAATTAATCCTCAAAAATACAACTTGCCTAATAATTGTGCACACAGTGTAAAGTGAAAACAGTAAAGGTCCCAGCACTGAGCCCTGCGGGACACCATATCTCACTTCCGTGTATAATGATGGGGTACTGTCAGCACATTTCTGTACGCATTTGAATCGATTTGATAAATAAGAACTAAACCAAGCGAGCACAGTTCGTGTAAAGCCCAACATCATTTTCTAGCCTGTGCAGTAAAATAGAATGGTGAATGGTGTCAAATGCTGTGCTTAAGTCTTAACAGTATAATTACAGTGCAGTTTACTTCATCAGTGGATATCAGAATGTCGTTTACAACATACATTACTGCCGTTTCTGTACTATGATCAGTGTAGAAACCAGACTGGAATTTCTTAAATACATTGTAAAGCATAACGTGTGACTGAAGCTGATTGGCGACTACTTTTTCTAGTATTTTGGAGAGAAAGGGTAAATTTGAAATGGGTCTATAGTTATTAAGAATGTGTGGGTCTAGGTCTGACTTTTTAAGTAATGGTTTAATGACTGACACTTTTAGTGCATCAGGTACTGTGCCATGCAATAATGAACTATTGATAATGTTAAGAATAGGTGATGCAAGAACATCCATTGCACTTTTTACTAGTTTTGTTGGCACTGGATCTAGGCGAACAAGTGGTAGGTTTCATTTTAGAAATTAAAGTTAAGACTTCTGGCTCAGTTACATGATTAAAATTTCTAAAGTGTTGAATGCAAAGTGAGACAGGGTTAGCTAAGCCAGTATGTGATTTGCATTGTGATGCTGAGATCTGGGATCTTATATTTTTAATTTTCTCATTGAAGAAGTTCATAAAGTCTGTACTGCTAATTTCTGTTGGTATTTTGCACTGTAGATCTGATTTCCTATTTGTTAATTAACCACTATTCTAAACAGTACCCGAAGATTTTTATTATTGCTATCAATCATTGTAGAATAGTATTCTGAGTAAACTTTAAAGAGAGTTTTTTTATATTTTTTAACACTATCTGTTCATGCAATTTGAAAGACATGTAGCTTTGTTGTTCTCCATCTGCGTCCAGTTTTCGACACTCTAATTTAAGAGCTTGAGTGTTTTCATTAAACCAGGGAGAGTTTCTATGTGCTTTGATCACTTTTGTTTTAAGGGGAGCCACTGTGTTCAGAGCATCTCTCAAGGTCACATTATAATGTGATGTTAGCTGATCTAAATTGTTTTCCACGTTTACATTTGATGTTAACTGATCTAAATGGTTTTCCACAATTACACTCGACTTACTCAAAGTATCTATAAATTTTGAAGCAGAATTACAATCTAGATGTCGCACTGTCTTTGTTTTAATCTGTGAGTGTATTGGTAAGGGCAGGACTAAATCAAATGTAATTAAGTAGTGATCGGAAATAACTTCATTTAATGGAGTAATATTTAAATTTTGAATTCCAACTTTGTAAGTTATAATTAAATCTAATGTGTGGTTATGATTATGAGTTGGACCTTTGACAATCTGACAAAATCCTACTGAATTTAACAAATAAGTAAAACATTTGCTAAAAGTGTCAGTTTCCACATCAATGTGTACATTAAAATCCCCCATCAATACTACGTGATCATAATTTATAGCCAAATCAGATATAAGGTTGCTAAATTCAGTCATGAACAATGAATATGGCCCTGGTGGCCTGTAGACTAGCACTATAATTGTGCTGGAATCTATTTTAATATTTAAAATGAATGTCTCAAAGGATATGAAGTCATCTAGATTTTTAGAAGTGATTTGCATGTTGTTACAATGAATTATTCTAAGGCCTCCTCCTCGACCAGAATCTCTTATGAGAATGACTTATGAAGGAACGAGTATCCATCTGGTGACGCCTCAGCTAGGGGAACAGTGTCAGATGTACTAAGCCAGGTTTCAGTGAGAAGACACAGATCAGATTTTGTACTGATTTTGTGTTGAGTCTGAGTGTTTGTAACTGTGGGTTGGTATTTTGTTTTAATTCTGCCCTAGGTATCCATGTAGTTTGCCTAAATGGTATAGCTGGCCCTGATTTTCCCTATGTGCTAGACAGTCAGGTAAACTTTTTAAACTTTACATTACATTCTACTTTCTGTTTACTCACCTCCATTTCTTTTCTGTCTATATTGTGGCCTTACTTTCAAGATGAATGCTTTGCTCCATTTGTCCTCTGGACTGTACCATGAGATGACTTTAAAGAACCTTTACAGAATCTGCACATCTTACACTGGGCAATTATGTGCCAGTGCAGTGTACTGGTTTTATTCCATTTCTTCGGCTGAGTACCAGTAATACCAGTTGTACACCTCATGCTCTGGCTCCAACCTCACTCTTTCAGCACACTCTAAACCCCAAGGGGACCCCACCCCTCTCTCTTCTGTAATACAGTATATACATTTATCATTAAGTAAGTAACATCCAATCAAAATTCCAAACTTTTGTAAAAATGGGCAGCAGACCAGTTACATATTATTTTAGCCTCCATGGATCAAAAAAAAATGACTAGTGTCTTTCAGAGATAATTGCTGGAGTATGTTTAGCAAGAGCTTCAGTGACAAAATTCTTCTCAATCATTCTGAAATTTAATAAGGAAAATATTTAAAGGTAAATGTCTTTTAAATGGCATGTAAGTCTGTGAAAGAGACACCAGCCAGTGGTAGATATGGATTTAATTCTGCCGGTCTCAATCAAGACAAAAACAGTGAATAATAATGGTTAGCAAGTAACTCTTTTTGGTGAAACTTATTTAAGACATAAAATACTTATTATATAATTGATTAATAGAAGCAAAGGGCAGTGATATGGTTTGTGCATTTGTAGCTGGAAATCCACAAGGGGAGTCACGTATCTTTATTAAAAAAAATATTTTTTATTCCTAAGCTATCAGGAGACATCAGAGGAATCCAGGTCAGGAATCCAAGTCGATATAGAGCAAATAAGGAGGAGAGCGTAGATGGGTGATTTTCTTGGGGGGGATGTGTGGGTTTGGGGGGAGGCTGGGTATTAGTATTAGTCCCATTTAAACATGAGTCTGGTCAAACTTGTATGTGCATAAATCATAGATCATTGGTCCTTCCTTCTTACAGAGCTACGATCTTCTTGAAAATGATTTGTGCTGTCTGCACTGTATTGATAACCAAAAGTACAAATCTGATTGAAAATCATATACTGTATGTATTAGCAGGGTCTAAGGGTCCAATTTCTTGAATGCCTATCGTCAGTCAGATTACTCCATTAAGAAGACCCTGCGAGGTTCTCCCTGGGTTTCTCAAAATGGGGGACACCCATGAATGTATGCGACAATCGGTATAAGCTCTCACTAGCTCAACAGTTGGTGAGAAGTTGGTATGGTAAAATCTACATCTTATCATCAGATGGAAAACTGCTGTTTTTTACTTCACCGTCTGGTTAACACACAAAAATATTCTTAAACTGAAAGACACACCATAGAAGTGAATGAAATGTAAAAGAAATATTTTAAATATATTTACGAAATAAGCAAGGAGGAAATAGTATTGTAATGAGAACCAAGATGAAAAGACCAACACACACATCAAGTAAAACCAAATCATGAGTTTGTTTATTTAATGATGTATGATTCTAGCAGAAGCATCATTTGCTGTTAAACACTCCATAAAAATGACAATCAATTAAATAAACTGGATTTTCCACTCTCGAATTGTTCCCAATCGTTGTCCAGCACTGGTCGTAATGTCCCTTTCCATCCTTCCCATTATCATCAGCGAGGCTGTATTTATAATGCCCTAGGAGTCTTCACCTTTCAGGGATTCCTAGAAAGCAGAGCCCAGCAAATCTGCGAACATCCCCGTGTCAATCACCTGTCCACCCCCTCTCCATCTCCAGGGTAACAGCGCTGGATAGTACAGTATTTTTAAAAGAAACTTTATGCTCTAACCTTCACCTAAAAGATAACAAAAGCGGCAGCGATTCGTGACCCCATTCATTTTACTATATCAAGGAAGGTAGTATTGAGTAGGCCTACTTCCTCAGTAATCTATTTAGTTTCCTAAAGCATCATAGTGCAGAATCAGGTTGTAAACTGTTGCTTTAAATATTATATGTGCAAGCTTAATATTTAAATGTTGTTTGTGGTTATTTACCTTAACTGTGGTGGCTTCTGTATTGCGATTAGTTGTATAATGGATAGACAAGAAAAGGTGAGACAGAAAATGATTTTTTTTTATTTTCTGCCGTAGCGTGACCATGCAATGGAAAAGATAAAGTGCTGAGGTGAGATAACTTTCTCCTCTGTTTCTGTGCCGCTAGCCTGTATTAAACAGTAAATCCTTTCATAATACAAAATAACATGGCTATTGGTTGAAAAATGTTTATGTGCACAGTGACATAGTGTTAAATAAATACTTTTATGTATTGTACTTTTACGTGTAAATATGGGTCAACTCTTAAGCGGTTACTTTAACTCTATCAGAGTTATAACACTGGCAATTTTAATATATGCAATTTGTAGGATTTCAAATACAGATTAATTTGATTGATGAACCTCGATTCTTTATTTGTAGAAATAACTTTGCTTCCCTTCGATGGACTGGTGCCCTGTCCTGGGATTATTACTGCATTCTGTCAGATGCTTGCTGGGACAGGCTCCGACTTTACTGCAAACCTATTTTGGATAAACTGGTTTAGAAAATGGATGGATTTATTTCCTTCTCGAAATGTTCAGATCATCTGAGACAGCTACATTGTCGGAAAGTGGCCAAGTGCTACATAAGCTGCGTCAGAGCTTTGCATCACTTAAGTGATGCCCTACTGTATCCTCCGAAATATTGTGATGGCATTGCTGTAGAGATCGGATTTAAAATTTCATTATGCCTTGCATGCATCCTTCATTTACTTCTGTTTTCACAATCCATATTTTGAATGCCCTTATACTATAATTTTCAGTTTTTTCAAAGGATTATTGTTTTAAACTGCTGCTTTCACCAAAACTTTACATGACCACACCTCTTTAAGGGACGTTTTTTTAAGGCATGGCTTCATTTCACGAGTGATAGATTCTCGCTTCCTACTTGGTCTTCTCTTAAGCTTTCAAGAAAAGGACAAAAGAGTATGGGGAGAGTACTAGTGAGAAGAGCAAGAGTGAAACTCTCACCGTTTGTTATCAAGAAACCGACCCTAAATCTAAATGTCTAAATGTCTACATATAAAGTTTACATTAGACTTTTTTGCATTGACTGCCCAGTGAGATGCCAGCTTCATAACGTAACAGTTAAAGAGTTCAATATACTGTTGTTAAAGCAGTCTGGTTTTAGGGTATAACTGTTTCTCCAATTTCTGTAATGTGAAGTGAGGTAATTGCAGTATATCCTAAGAAAATATAGGAAAGTAGGTTGACATGGTATGGACATGTGATGATGAAAGACCATGAATATGTGGACAAAAGAGCGATAGAAATAGAAGTACAGAGGAAGAGAAAGCAATGTGGAGAAGAAGAAGAAAGTGGATGAAGGAAAAGGGTCTGACCTGTGAAGAGGTGCAGGACCGAGCTGTATGGAGAATGTTTACCAAGCACATTGAACCAACATACGCATGGGAAAAGATGAAGAGGAAGAAGAAGAACCTGTAATATGATATACTATACAGTTAATTTTTGAATTTATATACTGTACAGTAAGAAACACATTTTATTGTATTACAGTGTTTCACAGTTGTGTTAGACATTTGGTTCATTTTGGGTATTTGATTTGAATATTATGCATGACAAAAAACATTTGGGGCTATGCATGTAAGCCAGGAACACTATTATGTTACTTTGGTATATTTGCCATTTTCTGGAACTGCTTTATGGTCTATACCCGGTCACATTTTTTAAAGCATTTTGATCACATTATTTATGCACTCAAGCCTGTACAGCTGGTACAGGTGGTCATCTAGAACATTACAACACTCCAGACAAGAACAGGCCATTCAGCCCAACAAAGCTCGCCAGTCTTATCCAACCTACCTGGAAAGGGGTCTCACTTTGAACTGCTTTTCCTGAGGTTTCTTACATAATTTTCCTACTGGGTTTTTTTTTGGGAGTTTTTCCTTGTCTTCTTAGAGAGTCAAGGCTGGAGGCTGTCAAGAGTCAGGGCCTGTTAAAGCCCATTGCAGCACTCCTTGTGTGATTTTCGGCTATACAAAAATAAATTGTATTGTATTGTGTATTATCCACTTATTTCTTCCAAAAAAACATCAAGTTGAGTTTTGAAAGTTACCAACAGTAAGACGTTGGGAACTTTCAAAACTTGACTTGATGTTTTTTTGGAAGAAATAAGTGGATAAGACTGGTGAGGACTTGATGTTTTTTTTTGGAAGAAATAAGTGGATAAGACTGGTGAGCTTTGTTGGGCTGAATGGCCTGTTCTCGTCTAGAGTGTTCTAATGTTCTAAATGACCACCTCAATAAACACGTTACAGTTTATCTTTAGGTCTCACCAGCTATTTCATCACAACTTACTTTTACAAATGTATATATGATCTTAGAATTCTGCCCAAAGAGTTCAATTTTTGTCGTATCAGAACATAGAATCTTTTTCCTCATAGTCTCATAGTCCTTTAAATGCTGTTATACACCTTTAACATTAAAGTCTAGTCCTCAGCCATAAACCCCAGACTGATAGTGTGCTGCTGCGATTTTCATCCGAATGAAAGGTTTTTCCATCTCAGAAAAGGACTTCTGAAGATGTGTTAGTTTGACCATTGGGTTCTTGGTCTTATAGAAATTCTACGGAGAGACCTGAAAAGGGCATTTTACAAACACTTCTTATTCAATCTAACTGAGCTTGAGAGGATCTGCTAGTATGCATGGAATAAACTGCCCAAAGCCAAGTCTGCAAAGCTGATAGAGATTTACCCAAGAAGGCTTGAAGTTTAAACTGTTGTGAAAGGGGTTACTACAAAGTACTGAATTGAGGGTCAAAATACTTACATAAATGAGTGATTTATTTTTGTGACATTTAATAAACTTGCATATCTTTCTGAGGAAGTTTTCACTTTGTCATTTTCGTTGTTGAGTGTAAGCAGATAGACAAGTCTTATGCATTTAAAATGAAATTTATAGCACAGTAAGGTTTGCAGAAACTTGAGAGTATAGTTGGTCTCCTTTTAAAAAGGCTAAATCTAAAAAAATGTATTATGTTTTGTTTTTTCCTTTCTAAAACAAAATGCATGCAACTGTTTTGCAATATGTAGGCAATTTTAAGGGGTCTAGCTCCTCTTATTTCTCATCATGGTATTGTGTTGAGTAATTTCAATCTATTCAGTGCTTTTTCAGTCTCCCCTTCGCACTTTTCACAAAGCCCGTGTCATACATTCCAGCGTTTCACAGTAACAGTATGAGAGAAGAAGTAATGGATATTTGTGGATTAATTTTTAAAACAGAGTGATCCAAAATCAGGATCGCGGATGGAATGGCTCTAAACGTTGTTTTGTAAATGTTTGACATTTGTTAAAATATGCCTAGTCGTGTATTAAATTATTTACCTTAACGATGGTAAATGGGGAGGGAAGCCCCTATTCGTTGTTAAGATTTCTCCATTAAAAAGGTGATTATTTTCTGGATCGCACTATGCGACAAAATGCATCTGTCTGTGCAAGACGTGTAAATCTATAAGTCACTTGTGCCTTTCAAACAGGCATGGCGAAATCGTTTGTCATAAATATCTAATGAACCACTTCTTTTATCCCTTTTGTAGAGATTGTATAATGATTTTACGCTGTTCGTAAAGAAATGTGAACGCCTGTAAATCCGAAATTCCGTTTCGGGTTTTTTTCAAACAACAGAGAAATGCGACACCTTATGGATAAGAGCAACACTTACCGTCACAATCACCACTACCCCGAATTGAAATAGTTTGTGATCCTTACTGCGCTTATTTGTCTCCTCACGGTACGTCACATAAATTTACTTGGAGTCGGAAAGGACAGTATCAGTTCCACGACTGTCGGAGAAGGTAACGGAAAACTTTATATACTGTATTTATACAGTACGTTGAATTTTTTTTCTTTTTTCTTATACATTGACGTTAACGTAAAGTTATACATTGAAAAAATAAAAACTGCATAGCGCTGTTTTTCACTGTGGTTTCTGGGAAATGTTTCTGCTGCAGAGGAGAGAACAAACAATCATCAATAACATAATCCAGACGATTTGACATCATATTGAGATTAATAACACACGGCTGGCACATAAAACTAAACATAACGATCTCGTACCGTGTTCTAAACATTAATAACCATGTCGGTGGAATTTTCGAACTTCAGAATAAACGAAAGATAGATAGATAGACAGATTTAAAAACATTATTCTTTTTAATGGTTACAGATTTCTTTCCACCGCACAGAACTCTCAGATAATGATAATTCAGGTCAAGCAATTTAAGTTTCCGGCACATATCGCGGCAACATCACTGCGACCAGATATTGTCATTCTGTCAGAGGTCTCAAATCAACTTGCCTTGATAGAATAGACTGCCCTAGGAAGATCGTATAGAGGAGGTCTTTGAGAGGAAGCCGGCTAAGTAGCAGGTACTTCAGGAGGATTACCGGGCACAGGGGTGGCGAGTACACTGCCATCCAGTGGAAGCAGGCTGCAGAGGCTTCGCAGGCCACTGTCTCTACAGATTCAACACCCTGCTGGGCATGAGTGCTCCGCTCAGAAGGACATCCATCAGGACTGCGACGGAGGCAACAAAAAGAGCTTCCCGGTGGTTATGGATTACGAGGAGTGACCCGTGGCTTAATGCTGCTGGGGCGCAAGTAGGGACTTGTTCGACCCCGGCTGGGTCAACTGGGCGAGGTTGTATGATGTTGTGAGACCCGAAGCGCCCTATAAATTAGTAGGAGGAATCTTCCACTTTGAAGAATTATTCTATTTGGTGGTCAGATTTTTGAAAAAGTTAAAAAGAAAGAAACTTTAATACACAGACAATGCATCAACTAGTAACAAAAAATAGATACAACTCAGTAAAATTAAACCATATTTAATAATTAAAATATGAATAGTAATAATTATAACAATATATTTTATTTATATAGTGCCTTTACTTAAAGATTACAAAAGAGTAATATGCCTTATGGTTATATTAAAATTTCCCAGCTTTTTCCCACAAGCATGCTTTTTACTTTTGCTGGCTTATTGCTATGGCTGGGTTAAGCTTTATCTTAAATGGCATAAATGATTAAGGAAGCTAACAGTTCCATGACGCTGGAAATTACAGTATCTTACATGAAGTTCTCAGTCTGAAAGAAGAAGATACAGATTACTTAAATTCTCAACTAAAGGCTGCCAACTGACACCAATAGTCTCAATGACTGAAAACAAATGAAGCAAGGATATTAAGATAAAGAATATAGAAATTTAAGTCTGTTAAGCAAATGTTTTATCTGAAAAGATCTCTACTTAATGTAACTAATTTCATGTTGTAGTATAAAAGGAGACAATATAAGTAATAAAAAAAATCTCTAGGGTTCTGGCACCAGATAATTCATTTAAGAGGATTTAAACATGCAGGGAGGAATGCGAAAATTACACTAGTTTGTCTTTATACAAATTCATATGTCTTTAAAAGTGCTGTTCAGTGATGGTCAGTTTATTTGTACTTATTTTATGGTTATTTGTAAAAGTGAATACTTTCTTAAATAAAGAACTACTGTATATTGCATAACCCAATGAAATAGTGGATCTTGTAATCAGAAATTGGGTTTAGCTCTGAGTAGTGGGTAACAAAGACTCGAGACACTAAAGTTGAGTCTCTTGTTGTTCAGCCCCAGTAGACAATCACTATGGAGTGCTGTACCCAGTATGTATTTTTGGCACCCATAGCATACTTTATGCCTTTAGGCACAATGGGTGGAGGTTAAGAATACAAAATATCTCTGAACTAGAGCGAGGCAGTGTCCTAATCCAGAAGTTGGTATAAATAGCTGCATATTGCCAATTCAAACACAGATACATAGTGACTGTTATGACAGCTATGCTCCCAAACACAAAGGTGCCAGAGCGATTCTTCCAAGTGATGCCAGAGGGAAACCAATTTTTTGGTTCCCAAAAAACCCATCCATATGAAGGTTTCAGAAAGAACATTTTGTTTATTTGGATGGGTAACACACTGCATACAGTAAATAACAATGAATACATGGTAATAGATTTGTGAAATAGCAATGGGTCATGATTTTAAAAGGACTCTTGCTTGCACACAAGTCCAGGCTTTCTGAATCTACTAGTGTCTTGTTAGGTAGCCTATCATACATTAAATGTTACAGTTTTTTTTTTTTACTCAACAGGAAGCTTTTCAAAGAGTAAAGAACCAGCATCATATGCAAAAAACACTTTCCAGAATGAAATGGTGCTTTATCGAGTATAATTCTATGAGTGAAAACACAACCCAGTAAAGAACCATAAAATGTCATTAATAAACAATTATTTTTACGAATGTATGTTACTCTTAGAGATAAGACAAGGTGATTTAATGAAATATTTAGATTGCCCAGTGGTTTAATCATATGTGTATTGCTGTCATTTCATTTTTTTTTTTTATTATCAAGCTGTATCTTGTATTAGGGGAGCCTAAAGTACAGGTACATGCTGCTATCAAATTTGAGAGATTTGGACCAATAGCAGAGAGAACATGCTTACAAAACAATTTTTCATTCTAGGAAGTGTAAGGGATGATCCATTCACGAGGCTAAGGCAGTTGTAGTTATTGTCCTTTACCTGCATATCCTGCTACAGACAGTGCAACAAATGCATAGCAAGACTCACCTGATTAATTCACAGCGAGACATGAGGGGCTATCGTGTCCTCTGGAGTTAGTGTAGGGCTGTATCAGTGTGCATCTGAAAAGGAACAAAGGTTGAAGGCTATTTCTATACTGAAATGGAAATTGCAGCCTTGGTTAGGTGTGTAATCTGATTTAAACAGCAGACTGAAACCAAGTATACTGAAAAGGATGATAAGCGTACTGAGTAACCAACATATTGTGTGGACTACACAGTGGACACAAACCCAAACAAGTTTAAAGGAAGTGGTGTGCGCTGTAATTTGAAAACTCCCAGGGGTGCGCCTGCCACTGACTCCTCCGTATTCTATTTATTAACTTAGAATTTTTTTTGGTCAACAGACCAGAAGTGAACATCACAGCAACATTCAAATAAATTTACATCATCATCAGCAAACATGAAAACATTCAAAAAGCAACTGTCTTCATCTGGGCAGAGGATTTCAATCACTGTAATTGAAAGCATTTTAACATATTTCTATTTTACCCATGAAAACATACCTGAAATTAATGTTATTGCACAAGTAAATGTATGCATGTTTTTGGTAAGTCTGTCCACACTGTTCTTCCAGTTTTGGATTATAAAACAAAAGTGAACAGAGACACTGCTTTTTAACCTGTGCCATTCCAGGCCACCAATACACTCTCATTCAGTGTGTATTCCCTGCTAATATTTCACCTCTTTGACTATTTAATGTCATACATTTGAATTGCATTCTGCCTATTGCTGTGCACTTTTGTATTTTGTGATTTTTGTATTCTAAATTTTATGAAGTTCATGGCAAAGTGCCGAGCCTTTGTTAATGACTAGAGTTCATGCTGACTCTTATCAAGTAAACAGACAATAAACAGGAGAAATGCATTGTTTTTTATCTTTCAAAAATATAACTTCCCCATGCAACAATTATGGAACTGTTCAGAGGCCAGCTTTTCCATAAATATGCAATACAGCTTTTCCCAGGAATGTTTATGATTTAATTTGTGAAATGATCTTCAGCCAAAGGTGTAATGGATTGCCTGACAATAAACAGTTGCATGAAAAGAATGAAGACAAAAAATGTGGTGTGTTTTCTTATTAACAATTAAATTATTCAATTTTTGTATATTGTTGAACTCCTTGATATTATCCTGAATTGAAAGATCACTATTTGAATATCCACTCCAGGTCACAACATAAAATAAATGAGCATCTGTGTCTTTGGAAATGATTTTTTATATTTGTCTTTTTTCTGTTTCATTATAGCTAACCAGAAATAGCTGAGAAAGATGAGTACATCATACACAACTGCTAATGGGATGCTTGTCATCACCCAGGTCGTCCCTCAGAGTAATGTGCAGGGTGCAAATGCCACAACTATGGTACCTGTGCAAGTTGCCACGGGAACTAACTTTTGTTCAATGCGACAGAAATTACAAAAGTTTCTCAAAGGTGAACCAAAGGCTTTAGGGGTAAGAATATTTAAAACCACATCTTTTACTTTGGTAAACAAATACTGTTAAAAAGCAATGTCTTATCTGACAAGAATGATTGTTCTCATGATCGTGTTTTGTAAAGCACTTTTTACTTTTGTAGCAATGTTTTGAGCGTGTTATGATACAGTGATAGTTCTACCTGCTGGGATCCTTATTTCATTAAATGTATTGGGTTGCCTAATGGGAAAATCATCTTTATTTTGTATGTTTATCAATTAAATTTATTTTATATTCAGTTGTTGCTCCTCTTTTGATGACCTTATGTTGCAAATCACATAATCTTTTGCAATGAAGCACAGTTTCGTATGACAGCATTTCACTGTGCATACATTAATTAAGAGCATATTGGAAGCAGACAATTCAAGAGTTGCAAATCGACTCTGAAAAAAAAAACTGAAAAAGTCTCTTTCCAAAAATACTTTCAAAGAAAGATTTTTGTTGAGAATTTTAGCTTTCCAACATAACACTCCATGTTTTTATTTTTGGTTGATCCTTTAACAGAAAGTTTACTTTGTTGCTTGACTGTCAGTTGTCCCATACTACTGTATATTTGTTTAGAATTTTGAAAATCTCAGCCATTTGAGAAACCTTTTAATTGCAATTTGCTTTTCTGGTGAGGAATGATGCTGTCTCTGATCAGATTGCCCCTTACAGGACATATTTCTTTACATTGTTTATATTTGTAAACACAGATGTGTTTCTTTGGTATTTCATGATGCTCTTGTATGTTCAATTAAAGCCATAAAATAAAAGTAAAATATAGCTTGCTTCAATGTAATTTTCCTTAGCTGAATATCCATTGCTTTACATATCTGAACTTTGTTAATTATGTCTTGGTACATTAAAATCACAGAATGTAAAAAAAGGTGTATTGAGGTCTTTACATGACTGTGTCAATCTATCTGTCATAATGGTACATTTATATTTTCACTAATTATTTTTATAATTATGTAGTCTCTTCAATTTTAATTACTTTCATTACAAAAATAGGTTCAAATTTATTATACTATTTTTTCATATTTATATTTATATTAAGTTAACAGGAGGGTATACTTACATTAATGCCAGGTTGGACTGGTCTCAAAACACAGAGGAGCTATATAAGAAAGAGCAGAGCAGACTCGTTTTCTTTATGAAACTGCTTTCCTTTAATGTGGGAAGTGACTTCCTCCACATCTTCTATAACTCTGTGATGACCACTGTAATTTTCTACGCTGTGGTGTGATGTGCTGGTAACATCACTTCAAGAGTGGCTCACTGAATCAACAAGCTAATTAAAAGGACAAGCTCAGTTATACAATGCACTCTGCACCTCATGAAGGTCCTAGCAAAGGAGAGAATTGAAACAAAACTGAGTGCCATTATGAACAATGCTGCACATCCTCTCTATGACACACTAATATGGAGGAATTTGAGCCAACAAATTATTCAGCAGAGATGTGTCAAGAAACACTACTGAGGCCCCTTTATACCAACAGGAATACGACTGCATAAGGCCTCACTGTGACAGCCAAGTCAGAATTTATCTCTCCTTTGAATTTTTTTGCTTTACAGTCATTCTGGTGTATGTTCAGACCAAAGTGTATGTATGTATTTATTTATTTACTCACTTATATACCTCTTTATGTATTTATTTATTTGAAGAGCTTCTGTAAAATGCCAAATTTCCCCCTGGGGACAATAAGTTTTATCTATCTATCTATCTATCTATCTATCTATCTATCTATCTATCTATCTATCTATCTATCTATCTATCTATCTATCTATCTATCTATCTATCTATCTATCTATCTATCTATCTATCCTAGCAAAGCTTGTAACTTGTGTGGCTGAGGCTTAAAGAAATAAAATAAAATCCATTTTAAACTCTGTCAAGATGAAGTTATTCTAATTCAAGAAATTCTAAAGAGGTGTCATTAAATATTGTTTCCAAAAATATTGGCAATTTTTCAGTAAGAAATTACTTTTTAATGACAGAACAACAATTGGCCAACAATTCGTATAACATTGAATGTTTTATCGTTATTGTTCTTGATGTGACCTACGTCTTATTAGTGTAAAAGCTAGACCCATATTTCTATGAGTGTTTAATCTCAATACTGACAACATCTAATGGTCAGGTCTGTAATGTTGGTTGAGAAAGATTTGGTTTCCCAATCCTGAAATATGGAGATGAAGAGAAGAACAATCAGGTGTTTCCATAGATCTCAATCCATATTTTTTGCCATTTTTATTACAGGTTGTTCAGATCATGATTGGATTGATTAACATTAGCTTTGGGATAGTCCTGGCATTTCCTGGATCAATCGTTGTAATTGGAGGAATTCCATTTTGGACAAGTGTAATGGTAAGATGCTGTTTGAATGCTTCCTACCTTATTCTTATCAAAGTTGTTAATTCATCATCATTTGCTTTAGGAAAGACTTGTCCTTAACACCTTCAAAACATATACACATCAGAAATGCATGCCAAAAAAAAAAACTGTCAGATTTATTGATTTGCAGTTTTCAAAGATTTTAGCTGCTTCAGATAGATATTGTAAGCTAATTTAATATGTCCTGAGAGGAGTTCATTTACATTCAAAGCGAGAGTACAGCTGTGCTCTAAAACACTCCTTCAAAACATTTAAAATCCTTCTTGCTCCGGGTCTCATATCTTGGTAATCCCCTTCTAAACCAATTACACATTGACAGCATAAAAAAAGAAGTAGAACACCATTAGCCAATTAAATAGAAACACCAGAATAGACATGCAGGGTCCATAGGTAACACAAACTAGGCATTGACCCTGAACTACAATGCAATTGAAGCAGTTTGCAGAATGAATAATGCATGCCAATTGCACTATGAAAATGTATTACAGTGTAGGTGCCATAATGAGTCTGCACTGCTATCCTCACATCTCCAGGAGACTGAAATCTAAGTACTGCTTTGTCACAGTCTGTGAGGAATGTCCTCTTGTCTGCATGAATTTTGTGCAGGAACCTGATCTTAAGACATGCAAGTTAGTTTAGCTGGTGACATTACATTAGTCTTGTATGACCAAGTGTGTTTGAGTGTGTCATGAGATCAGGGCACATCACCTGGCTCCAATGGTGTAGACTGTGCACCCAGCCACTCTGAACTGCAGTAGGAAAATTAAAAAAAAAAAAAAAGAACAAGCATACTCTGCATTATTATATTTATGTATTTGAGAAAATAACGATCTGTAAAATATGACATTAATTTTTGAACAGCTTACTTCACCTCAAGGTATTAGGATATGTAAAATTTTGTTGCAAACAATTTATTTTTATTTGTATATTTTTAATGTTATTTAATGAGGGGCACAACTCAACTTGTTTACACTGATGAAAAGGAAAAGTCAAGATGATCAGTGCTGCCAGTTAATGAACGAAGAGTACTGTAATATCTTTTCTTCCATTCTGATCGAAATATCAAACAAGATATGAAGCAGAAAGCAAAGGCCATTTTGTGCTCTACAGTCATGGACAGCAGCTGCACCTTCAACTAAGCTCAGCCTGCGTATAAAACAAGGGCATTACAAATCATCAGTTCATTGTGTAGCTACAAATACCAGTTCAATTATTCTGTGCCTATACTTATGAAATTAGTTATTTAGTATTACTTGTAAAATCCATATTTATTTAGAAAAATGTTTCACTGTTGTTTACTTATCTTTATAATAAATGGACATATGAGATCTCATGAACATTGGTAATCTGTAAGACTATGTGCCAATGATATAAAACATCATTTAACATGTATTTTTTTATCAATTAGAAAACTCTCTTTGAGCCGGTGGTATAACAAACCCTAACAACTGGAATCACAGAACCATTAAGACAGATAGTGTAAAAGTTTAATTAGAAAAAGAGTTGGGATCAACAATATAAAATTGTCATTTATAATTTAGATGAGAAATCACAATGGTGACAGTGTGGTTGATCAAGTTCTCTCTGTGTCTTTCTGGATTTTTTTTAACTTAACTTTTGGGGTCACTATTGATTCTTAGCTGATACAAGCATAGGTTTTCATTGCCTGTGACTCTATACTTGCATTATGTAAAGGTGCTGAGGATAGCATGTAGTATTTTATTAAAGAAACATTTTAGCCTGTTTAGTAAGAAAAAACCACTCATCAATTGGTGATATGCAACTCTGTTAAAGGTACTTCATGGAAAATAACAAAAAATCCCATTACTATAATTGGGAATGCCATCCATAAGTGTTTGTTAAAATAAATTAATGGACATTTGTCTGCTTACAAACGTGTTTGCACATACTATCTACATTTCCTCTTTTAAGGGTAAAAGGTGAGAACCACTTATTGACTCCACTTTGCCCAGACTCTTGTTCACTTCTACGCATTCCACTGTATTATTTACAATAAATACAAGATAAATATGGGGTGACAGTAGTCTGGTTATACTGTGTTTGACAAATATAAAACTAATTTTATTAGGAGGCAATAAATGCGTTTTGAGTACAGTGCTGCACGTGACATTGTGCACCATGCATTTTTTAGTGGCACCTGTGACATATTACCATACAGGTGGCATGGAATAAAGATTTATGTCTAAATGTTTTGGGCAAAAACAACACAAGGTTAGGTGATGACAATATTTTCTGCATTCAGTTAGGTTAAATGTGAACTTCCCCAGAGTTCACAGCAGGAAATAGTAACCTGTTCTTCTTTATTAATTAGTATTGGCTGATTTGAATGTTGATGCGTCCTGCAATGGACTGATTTCTACATTGCATCTGGCGGGCACAGGTTCCAAAAACCCTGAATTTGTTTAGACAGGTCTGTTAATGGATGGAAGGCTGGAAAAAACATGCAATAAATAAGGTGGATTCATTTGCAGATCACAGAAAACAAAGTGGATAATCAAACACTATAAAGACAGTGATATCTACATAGATGAACCTGAAAATAATTCAGGTTTGGATAAAAATACTGTATAACAAACAAAGTTTATTATAAATGTTTTACACAGAAGAATACAAATAATTCAATATAGGGCTTCAGTGGGGAAAATCATACCTTAAGAGAAAGACTTCAGAGATGTACACATAATATGCAATAAAATATCACAGTCCTTAACAAGGAACTTAATAGAAAAATATTAGAAGGTCAATTGTGTGTTTGCTAAGGCAAGGTTATACTCAAACAGGTCCTGTCTGGAATACTGGGTATAGTTTTGGTGTCTGTATTATGAAAACATTCTTACAGCTTCACACATTGTCAGAGGGAAAAAAAGATACAAGATTTTTATTTTAGTCACTGCAGGGCTTGTAGGTTTTATAGGATTATAGGGTCATTGTTGACAGTGTACAGAGTACAGTAAAACTCTTAGTTGCATAAGCTTATCACTGTTTTGAGTCATGATTAATGAGTAGAACTAAGTTATCTCAAAATCTATGTCTTCCTTAACTGAAAAATCTCAGTGTAAGGTTGAAATGATGAAGGAGCTGAATACTTTTTTTCTTAAGCAAATGGAGTTAAAGAAGTAACTTTAAAGAGTGTTTAAAATTTTGAAGGAGCAGGACGAGTGGATGCCAAGTTACTTGAAAATAAGAAATTGAAGTATATTAGAGTTAAAATGTGTGGGGTTGTTAAGACGTCTTTCTTCACAAGTAGAACTGAAGTTATCTGGAACACTTACCATTTGGTATAATTGAGCAACTTTCAAATCTCAACTCGCTGATGATTTGGAAATAAAAGGTGAATATCACATGTACTAAATGGCCTGACCTCTTCTCAGATTAATACTTCATTGATTAGATTCAGTTAATCTCACTGTGCTTGGCAGATATCTATGTAATTTTTTTCTTTTTTTGTTGGTTATTTAGTAATCTTATACAAGAAAATGAAAATCTGAGATACTTTTAAGTTGCCTACTAAATGATGTTTATTTTTGTATTTTTGGCACAAGCTTGCAACACAAAGAGGAAAGAATTATTTCATATTGACTGGAAAGTTTTTGTATACAAGCCTTAGGGCTGTGCAAACACGTTTCACTGGTTTCTAAAATGGTCTCCCTAACAAGGAAGTACTCATGAAAATTAAGGTGTAGTCTACAAGAATTTACAATACATCTAACCAACAAATCCATTTCACACTAAGCAAACAACCTTCAAAAGAAGTGAATTTGCAAAAACAGTGCACTAACTATGAAAAGGGTTACAATGAAAACCTGCTGCAACTGAAGCCCTCCAGGACCGGAGTTTAGGACTCCTGTTGCATTCAAAAAACAATATATTGCTTATCTGGATGCAAGCCCCAAAATATGTATAACGTGTAAAGAATGTGCACATTGCATTAGTTTGCATGATTTCAGAATTCATCAGTGTATTCACCTCCTAGCCTGCCACCCACTGTGATGGTTTTTGTTAGACACTACAGTCTCCTTCCACATCTCAAAAAATAAATTGCCATGATTAAAAGTACAGTATCTGGTATAACTTACCGTGGATACATTTTTGTACATCGTCTCGTGCACACTTTCCATTTACAGTGACCAAAAATTGTGTTATTTGAATGGCCCAGAATGGTCGAGCTCTGGGTTAACAACGACCGCCACCGGTACTGTTAGCCAACAGGGTGTTGGTGGATATTGGGCTACTGTTGGCCGAAGAAGAAGAAGAAGAGAGGGGAGATGTGTCGGGAGGCAGGAGGAGAGGAGGAAGGTAAAGAGAGTGGAACTGACGGTAGGAACCTTGAATGCTGGCAATATGACTGGTAAGGGTAGAGAGTTAGCCGATGTGATGGAGATAAAGTATATTGATATATTGTTGCGTGCAAGAGACTAAATGGAAGGGGAGTAAGGCCAGGTTGATCGGAGGTGGATTCAAATTGTTCTATCATGGTGTGGATAGGAGGAGAAAAGGAGTAGGGGTTATTCTGAAGGAACAGCATGTCAAGAGTGTTTTGGAGATGAACAGAGTGTCAGACAGAGTAAGGGACAGAAAGTGGTGATTGGAGCGGATTTCAATGGACATGTTCATGAAGGGAACAGAGAAGATGAGGAGGTGAGGTATGGTGTCAAGGAGAGGAATGAAGAAGGTCAGAGGAGAGTGGATTTTACCAAAGGGATGGACATGGCTGTGGTGAATACGTATTTTAGGAAGAGGGAAGAACATAGGGTTGCATACAAGAGTGGAGAAAGATGCACACAGGTAAATTACATCCTTTGCAGAAGAGTCAATCTGAAGGAGATTGAAGACTGCAAAGCGGTGTCAGGGGAAAGTGTAGTTAAGCAGCATAGGATGGTGGTCTGTAGGATAATGTTGGAGATCAAGCAGAGGAAGAGAGTGAGGGCAGAGCCAAGGATCAAATGGTGGAAGTGGAAAAATGAAAACTGCAAGATTGAGTTTAGGGAGAAGGTGAGACAGGCACTGGGTGGTAGTGAAGAATTACCAGACAGTTGGCAAACTATAGCAGATGTTGTTATGGTGACAGCAAGAAGGGTGCTTGGCATGACATCTGGACAGAGGAAGGAGGAAAAGGAAACCTGGTGGTGGAATGGGGAAGTACAGGAGAGTATACAGAGGAAGAGGATGGCAAAGAAGAAGTGAGATAGTCAGATAGATGCAGAAAGTAGACAACAGTACAAGGGGATAAGGCACAAGGTGAAGAGAGAGGCGGTGAAGGCTACAAAAAATGGTATATTATGAGTTGTATGAGAGGTTATACACTAAGGAGGGAGAAAATGACCAATTACCAATTGTACCAATTGGTACCAATGTACCAATTGGCTAGATAGAGGGAGAGAGCTTGGAAAGATGTGCAACAGGTTAGGAAAATAACGGATGAAGACGGAAACAATACAAGCGAGGAAAATGTGTTGAGCAGATGGAAAGAGTACTTTCAGAGGCTGATGAATGAAGAGAACGAGAGAAAGAAGAGGTTGGATGGTGTGGAGATAGTGTATCAGGAAGTGCAATGGATTAGCAAGGAGGTTGTAAGGACAGCTATGAAGAGGATGAAGAATGAAAAAGCCCTTGGTCCAGATGAAATACTTGTGGAAACATGGAGGTGGTTAGGAGAGATGGCAGTGGAGTTTTTAACAAGATTGTTTAATGGAATCTTGGAAAGTGAGAGGATGCCTGAGGAGTGAAGAAGAAGTGTACTGGTGCCGACATTTAAGAATAAGGGGGATGTGCATAACTGTAGTACCTACAGGGGGATAAAATTGATGAGCCACAGCATGAAGTTATGGGAAAGAGTAGTGGAAGCTAGGTTAAGAAGTGAGATGATGATTAGTGAGCAGCAGTATGTACTGTATTCATGCCAAGAACAAGCACCACAGATGCAATGTTTGCTCTGAGGGTGTTGATGGAGAAGTATAGTGAAGACCAGAAGTAGCTGCATTATATCTTTGTGGACCTGGAGAAAGCATATGACAGGGTGCCTCGAGAGGAGTTGTGGTACTGTATGAGGAAGTCAGGAGTGACAGAGAAGTATGTAAGAGTTGTATAGGATATGTACGAGGGAAGTGTGACCGTGGTGAGGTCTGCAGTAGGAGTGACAGATGCATTCAAGGTGGAGGTGGGATTACATCAGCAATCGGCTCTGAGCCCTTTCTTATTTGCAATGGTGATGGACAGGTTGACAGATAAGATTAGACAGGAGTCCCCGTGGACTATGATGCTTGCTGATGACATTGTGATCTGTAGCAATAGTAGGGAGCAGGTTGATGAGACCCTGGATAGGTGGAGATATGCTCTAGAGAGGAGAGGAATGAAGGTCAGTAGGAACAAGACAGAATATATGTGTGTAAATGAGAGTGAGGTCAGTGGAATGGTGAAGATGCAAGGAGTAGAGCTGGTGAAGGTGGATGAGTTTAAATACTTGGGATCAACAGTACAGAGTAATGGGGATTGTGGAAGAGAGGTGAAAAAGAGAGTATAGGCAGGGTGGAATGGGTGGAGAAGAGTGTCAGGTTTGTGACAGATGGATTTCAGCAAGAGTGAAAGGGAAGATCTACAGGACGGTAGCAAGACCAGCCATGTTATATTGGTTGGAGACGGTGGCTCTGACCAGAAAGCAGGAGACAGAGCTGCTAAGATTTACACTGGGTGTGACAAGGATGGATAGGATTAGAAATGAGTACATTAGAGGGTCACCTCAAGTTGGACGGTTGGGAGACAAAGTCAGAGAGGTGAGATTGTTTTGGTTTGGACATTTGCAGAGGAGAGATGCTGAGTATATTGAGAGAAAGATGCTAAGGATAGAGCTGCCAGGGAAGAGGAAAAGAGGAAGGCCTAAGTGAAGATTTATGGATGTGGTGAGAGGACATGCAGTTGATGTGTTTAACAGAACAAGATGTAGAGGACAGAAAGATATGGAAAAAGATGATCCGCTGCTGCAACCCCTAATGGGAGCAGCCGAAAGAAGAAGAAGTTTAACAAATTAACACAAATAATAATTTGGAAACTTCCGGGCTATCTCTTGCGGATGTTAGTTTCTTATTCGTTTATAGTAAGGCTGAAACGTTTGTGTATTCTCATGTGCCACAGCCATTAAATATGTTCACCTTTTATCAACCATTTTTCTGTATCTCTGCAGCCTGGAACCTCCGCCCTGGAGCTCTAGGTAGGTGGGGTTGACTCCAATGGGTGTCAATAGAGTCTAGCTACAGATCTCCAGAGATCTACCTGGTTACACTATGGTTAAGATTAAGATTGTGGGATGGGTTAGCTGGCTCAAATAATGAAGTATGTCCATTAGGTCAGCTTCATATACTTGGAGGTCCAGGATGGAGATTCTTGGCTACAATGATATCTTTGCCCATTTTTCAAAATCAGTGATACTAACAGCACTTCTAAACTATACACAGTTGGCATACAAATCCAATCTGTGGGTATACCTTAGTGAAGGAACCTGTTTAGCCAGCTGTTTTCAGTTCTTCTTTTGGGGTCTTCATCAGTGGTATGTGAAAATTCTTTGTTTTCTTACAAACATCACACTTCCAGTGTCTAGGAAGTCAGAACTTTCTGTCAAAGTATGCCACCACATAGTAAATCAAAATGTTATTTTCTTCTTATAGAAAAATGTCCCATACAGTATATGTTCCTGCCCTTTAAGGCTTGGTTGTGTTTCACAATTAGAAAAATAGTCTTCTTTATACATACTACATTTTCAAAACTTATTTTCTATTGAGGGCTGGACATTTTAGTAATATTAATACAAATACTTTAACTTTATAACTCCATTCTCCACTTTTGAACATATATATTAAAAATAATCAACAAAACAAATGCTTAATGCTTAACACTTAAAGCACCATACTCCTAAGTTAAAATTGTCAGCTGGATGTAGCACAATATCATACTGAAACTACTTGCACCCTGAACATTTCACCATTGCAACTGGTGATCAGTTATAGCACTAGACAGCAGTACCCCTCTCTCAAACATTATTCAGGTCATTAGCTCAAATGGAGACAGCCCCTCTATTACAAACGTTTTCCATTCCTGACAACATTCATAAACACATTTTGTATGTAAATAGTAACTTGCATTGAAAATGTCCATTTAATAGAAATATTGGCAAACATGCAAAATTCTTTATTAGTTGCTTTACAGAAAAACATTTCAAATTTAATAAGTTGATAGTTTGGCAATATCACTGTAAGAGCCATTTTCCTAGTTCTATAAGATTCCTATAACCCCCATAAGTAGAATTGTATTGTTATATTCTTGCCATTTCTAACGAGCTTTGAGTAAGCATTATTCTTCAGTTAGTGACAGCCTTGCCATGAGTAAGATGTAGAGACATACGGTTTTAAACCGTGCTCGTGCCTGAGGGCCTACGGGCTCTTTGAGTGTGTGAAGTAACTCGTAAAACAGCACTTATTTAAGTGTTGAACCGTACACTTATAGTATACAGAAGAAAAAATTAAGAACCTTTAAGTATAGAAAGAAGTAAAGTGCCTTTAAGTACAGAAGTACTGTAACTAAAGTTTCTCAAGAAAAGCTAAGTTTAGAGTAGATACATTTTTTCCCATTTTTTACCTTTAATTCTACGTGTGTGACTATTTTTTCTTTTATTCTTGTGTGGATTATTTACTTTTAGCTTTCACTAAATATTTTTAAGACAAACTTTTGGACTGAGAGATTTCTTTCGACATGGGTTTTACCCATGCTTAACTTCACCTTATGCTGCGACGGCTACAATCACTGTACTTTAAATCACAAAACAGGAATAATGTAAATTAAAATGAATCTTGGGAATTTACAGTATGTTGATTTTATGTTTAAGTTTGGTATTTTTCAACTCAAAGTTATTTCCTCACAATCATATTATTTATTAATTTTCCATATAAAATTATTCTCTAAAATAAAGAGTTTTTTTTATACATTTTAAAAGCACCTTGCTTGTTTGAGCTGCTTATAATGGGACTAATGGATACATGGGTCCATAGGTAACTGAAAAAGCCTTAAAACTTAGCAAATACATCCACTTTGAAGCAGCAAAGGTTTCAATTTAGGGAAATGTGTCTGTTTCATTGAGGGAAACTAAACATAATTATTTTACCACAGATTGTTGGAACTATTTTACTTTAGAATACATTTTCTTTTTGCTTGTCTGCTAACAGTCTTCATTGTGGATGAAGTTATGACAACCCAACAAGCACCAAGCAATTCTCAGCTTATAATTCTACCTTTGTGTCTGCAATTCTGTTTTTGCTATAGTTATGTTCAGCACTTGCTCAGTCTGTAATTCATCACCTTGTTTGCAGGCTCTATTAGCCATACCTCACTTGACAATTTACTAGTGCTTGTGTGTTTGGTTGAAAAATACAGACTAAGACTGTGGTCCTCATGAGTAGCCACCAATGGTGAGCTAGGGGACAGAGTGACATACGGATTGCCTCTGACCCTGCGTTAGTGTAAGGAGGCAGCTGTGTGTGTTGCCACATGGTAGAAGCAGCCATGAAGTAATGAAATAAGCTTCCATATAGTGTAAGAATCTAAGCAATCTTAAGTGTGACTTCAGGTATTACTGTCTAGCTGTCTAAAGAACAGAAAGAACAATTCACATTAGAGCTTCCATATTCACTATCAATAACAGCGCTTGGTGATGACTTTCTGAGGTGAATCCTTGCCCCTGGCCCTGAAAGATGCTTTTAAAATGGCTGAATGTCACAACAATGTTTTGCTTTGCATTTTTTTTTTTATAAAATGCAATTTGCAATATATGTGCAAACTCAAGAACTGCATCAATAGTAAAAAAATGATTACCTGGAAAATTTGACATATTCTGTAAGTTCAAGACTTTTTCCATTCATCTATGGACGCCTGGATCCTTTAGAGCCATTGTAATCTGCAAGAACAGAGAAGGAATTTTTAAAATTTATAAAAGAAAAATGCCTCACTTTACTGCACAATTTTATGAGGCAAATTAATATATACCATGATTGTGAAGCAATAACTTCAACTTGCAAAATACCACACTTATCCTTTAAGCATCCTACAGTCTTTGATAAAGAGACAGTACCTCAAAGAGATGAGAAGGCTTAACTGATGATTTGATAACTAATCCTTCAGTAGAGTCCTGTTGTCTTTGCTGAGACACTGCGGGTGTCACTTCCTCTTTACTGCAGCAGATTTTCGCTGGAATGGCACAGCTGGGATGTGTACTTAGGATGATGGGAGGTACAAGTAACAGGTTCTGCCTATCATCATCTAAACAGGTTGCTGTTTATCTAGCTGTTTAGCTGTAACAGAGACTACAAGTACTTCACAGATATGACTGCTACAAGTTACATTCAGTGACATGTGCACTGTAAAAAATGCCAGCATTTCACAAGAATTAACTGTAAATAAAGTACTGTTGATATTGAGGGACATTTTCAATTTGGGAATTTTCATAGCGTTTCACTTATATGTGTGTTAAGGTGGCAGTTAAAAGTGAAATAGTGGCTACAGGGACTCTGACAGAAACTTGTCTGATATCGTACAAACATTACAACATTTTCATTCAAACATAAGAAAAATTTTAGAGTACAGTCACAGGAAACTTTCATATGTACATACTGTATATTGACTGTCAACTATAGTCACTGCCCAACATGCTGTTTTGATGTGACGTACACAGTTACACTCTATAAAAATGGATATTGGCTAAATTATAAAAGTATACATTCAAACCCATGTCTTTGGATCTGTGAAGCAGCAGCATTAACCGTTGCACTACCTTGAAGTAATGCTTAGCTAGCTACCCACAGCTACTTCTTAGCTCACAGACAGCTTCTTATTCGCACAACATATTAGAGTTGTATATATACCACATTTTGACTGCATGCGAGTTTTGCCCAGTCCAGTGTGGGTAAATCAACCAATGGATTGTTGTATTTGCATAACTAAGGAGTAATATCTCATTAGGCCAATGAAATTGTCATTGTTTCATGACAAGTGGCATGCCTTTGTTAAAATGAAAGGAATTGTACCTGGCCAAACTTGAATATCCCAGTCACCTACACTGGCAAACCTGTATAGTCAGAACTGCAATAGAAAAAACACAGCAGAGAGTTGAATCATTTTGTTACTACTTTTATTGTCAGAAGATATTTTTACTCACACATGGGATTTTTTTTTTGTTGGTCATGTTCTTTCAGGGGCTTTATCACATCTCTTTTAATAGTTGCATGGTTCAGAATCCTTATTGGAGAACTTGGTTAGCTTCCAAGTCCTAGCTGGTTTCATTTCCATTAGTGCCTCTCCTGATGGCAACAAGAACTGTGAACATTTATAACAGTCATCATTCAGTCCTCCTGTATCATATGTAAACTTACCTTTCAGCCACTACAGTTTCATACCTCAGAGCCAATGATCCTCTCAATCAGCAATTGTCAAATTTTATCCCATTTGGGAAGGGCCTAATGAAACTGTTGTGCCATTGACAGGCAAAAGGTTCTGGTCTCAAGAATTTGCAATTCGTGGCATCCCAAAGGTTCATTCTGGAGAAGAGACAGGAGAGAAGGTAGGCAGCACTTGAGCACCAATGTTAATTGGTTAATTAATTCTTCAGACAATAATCTGACTTTATTTAGTTTTTGTAAAATTACTACTTTACCATACTAAGAAGACAGTGTATCTGTGCATTGATACCATCAGTATTATTTGTCTATTAGTGGAACATATAATGGCAGTTAAAGCTGACAAAGTATAGATTTCTAAAGATCAACAAATAAAATATGAATCTTTCCAAACACAGTCATCATACATTAACTGAATACTCTCTACCAGTTCAGGGTAGTTCCATAAACGACAATCCAGTCATAAAGTCATAAACATGCTGTGGCCTATATTTAAATTTCACAAATACAAGTGCTGGGGTATATTTCTCGTTGCTGTTATCGTCACAGATCATTTATTACCCACTCTCTCATTCCTTTGGTTTTTTGATTTAGCTGTACTTCATTCCTATAACCTTTATTTTCACAGTATTACTCATGAAACGGAAGGCAAGACAAAGATTTATTTGTCTTTAATTGTTCAGATGTTAATAATAATAATAATAATAATAATACATTTTATTTATATTGCACTTTTATTTTATATTTTAGCAATCTCAAAGTGCTACAGAATAGGAATAAAAATAGTAAAACAAGAAAATCTATTTATACTTTAACAAAATATCTTTCTAAAAAGATGAGTTTTTAGATTCCGTTTAAAAACATCAGTCGACTGTGGGGCTCTCAGGTAGTCAGGGAGGGCATTCCACAGTCTCGGCGCCAAAGATGAAAAAGCCCTGTCACACATACTGCGAAGCTTAGTTCTAGGGACTTGGAGAGAGTTTGTGTGTACAGAGCGGAGGATGTGTGAGGAGTTATGAGGGGTAAGGAGTTCCTGTAAGTAAAGGGGGGCATGTCCATAAATGCACTGTTGGGTGAGGAGAACGACCTTATACTCTATTCTGAGTGGGACAGGGAGCCAGTGAAGGGTTTTCAGGATTGGGGTGATATGGTCATGCTTTCGCACCCTCAACAGGATCCTGGCAACGCAGTTCTGAATATACTGGAGTCTCTGAATACCCTTGCCAGGAATCCCGATGAGGAGCGCATTACAGTAATCCAGCCTGGATGAGACAAAGGCATGGACAAGCTTCTCTGCATCTGCCAGGGTGAGAGTTGGGCAGAGTTTAGTGATGTTCTTGAGGTGGTAGAAAGAAGACTTACAGAGGTGTTTGATGTGGGTGTCAAAGGTGAGTTGAGGGTCCATTTTAACACCCAAATTGGTGACAGATGTGGAAAGGGGAATGTTTTGGCCAGCGAAAGTGATACTGGTGATGGTAGAAGAGTGGAGATGGTGTGATGTGCCAACTAAGATGGCTTCTGTTTTGGATCTGTTTAGCTGAAGAAAACTGAGCCTCATCCACACCTCTATCTCCTCCAGGCAGGTAGTCAATGTAGATTTTGGGAGAGGAGCAGTAGAGGAGGTGGGGGTAGTCCTGAGGTAAAGCTGAGTGTCATCAGCATAGCAGTGGAAAGACAGACTATGTCTGCTAATGACATTTCCAAGAGGGAGCATGTAGATGGTGAAAAGGATGGGGCCTAGCACAGAGCCCTGTGGGACACCACAGGTGACGTTGTGGGTATGAGATTTTGCGGTGCCCAGGATGACATGCTCAGTTCTGCCGGTCAGGTAAGATGTGAACCAATTGTGAACATTTCCTGAGAGTCCAATGGTGTATTTCAGGCGGTGAAGGAGGATGTTGTGGTCTATTGTGTCAAAAGCAGCTGTCAGGTCAAGGAGGATGAGTAAAGAAGGGGAACCAGTATCCAGTACCCTGACCAGGGCTGTTTCAGTGCTATGGCCAGGGTGGAAACCAGACTGAAACCTTTCGAACAGATTATTCAGTTTAAGGTGATCATGAAGTTGTGTTGCAACTGTTTTTTCCAGAACTTTAGAGAGAAATGGAAGATTGGAGATGGGCCTATAATTGGAGAGAACTTCAGGATCCAGGTTGGGTTTTTTCAGTAGAGGTCTGATGACAGCAGTTTTTAGTGAAGAAAGAATATGGCCAGCCAGGAGGGACTGGTTTATGATCCTGGTGATAGGTGGAGAGATGGCAAAGACATTGGCCCTCAGCAAAGCTGAGGGGAAAGGGTCCAGAGAACTGGTAGACAGTTTCATTTTCCTGATGATGTCCTCCACCTCTTCCCGTGAGGCAACAGAGAGGGAGCAAAGGTGCTGGACAGTCTCAGACAGTAGGTCAACAGTTATGTAGCGAAGCAGGATATCCGTGGTGGAGAGGTGTAAGCGGATTTTATCAACTTTTTGTTGAAGAAATTGATGTGCATATTGCACCTCTCATCAGTGGCCTTAGAGTGGGCAGATGAAGGAGGTTTGAGAAGGTGATTTATAGTTGAAAAAAGTTTTTTGGGGTTCCTGGAGCTGTTGCTGATGATAGTGGAATAGAACCTGGACGGTGCAACCTTCAGAGCTTTTGCTTTTAACCACTGCATTTTCTACTGTTACATGACTGGTATAGCAAACATGGAGCTCTTTTATTTCTGGAAATTGTTTTGTTTATCCTAGTTGTAAATGTATCCTTTTTCCAGTCCAGAGACTGATATATTCTGACATTCGGAGAAAGTATAAACTCCACAAATGCAGTTGCCCGGTAAAGGATTTAAACCCACAATGCTGAAGTTGTGAGCCAGCAGAATAAAATACTGTGCCAACATATGCCTAATATTAAGTTAACAATATACTAGAATCTTTGTTTTCAATTCATGCCTTTCCTTTATTGATATTTTTAAGTTTTCCTTTTGCTCTTTCCACAGTACATTATTTCTGGAAGTCTCTCTATTTGTGCTGCCAATAAGATGCAACCTTGTCAAGTAAGTATAAAGATCTGTCTAGTTCTTTGATTCAATCTGTTCATTTAAGTCTGATCAGCAACTATGAGATTCTTCTTCTTTTGCTTTGTTTCACTGTTAATAGTTATAATACCCAGAATGTATGTTAAGAGACACGATTCAGCTCTTTAGAGATTTTTGCTTGTGTTTTCACCCATAATTAACCCTTTGTTGCAGCTTTTGAAATGTCAATTTGTTTTTAAATAATTACATATAGGAGCAGGAGACTTGTAGATTTCATTAAGCTTGTACACTTTGTTCACTAATTGTTCAGCATTTGTAAAATAAATCAACATGACCCTTAGATAGTTTACACATGTAATGTACAATCCATCCGGCACATTTGGTTTTAGTTTCTAAAGGCCTCAAACATGTCATTGTGATTGTATCAGGTTTCATATTCCACACAAGCATAGTACTTCATGTCATTGATTTTCACATTATTTGGCTATCGGTCTAATATAGAGTCAAGATGGAAATTATGTGACTGGAGTGTTATCTCGTGATCAATGTGTTCTGAACAGTATGAAGATCAAAGTGGTAAAAAGACTAAGAAATGAAAATGTGGTTTAAAGAGAGATCCGAAAGATTACTAAAAAGATAGAGCATAAAGTCAAAATCAGGAAGTACAACACCAAAAAGCGAGACACGAATCATGGTCGAATCACAAAGCAAAAGTTGTGGCTTTGCAAAGAGCCTTTCCTATTAACTAAATGTGAAACAAAGACTAGTACTTCCAACTGGCCATGTCATTTCACCATAAGTGGTCTGGGACCCAGCATAAAAGGCGCCCACTGCAAAACATGGACAAGTCAGATTAGTGAGGCAGAGGGCTATGGACTTTGAAAACAGAAGAGAGAACTTAATAGTCTATATTTTGGCGGTAATGGTAATTGTATTGAGCTGTCTAGATTAAAAATCTTTACATTAGAACGCAGAGTTGTGTTGGGTCATGTTTTTCTGGGGCTTAGGGGCTCGGTGGCACCCCCTATTGTTCACAATCCATACATTTCTACAGTAGCAGTATCATGCAGTCATCATTTATAGGCACAAATTATGATGTAACATATATCAATATGACTGTTGACAAGTTACATTGCCAACACGAGCATGGCCATAATCATGAGGAAATTCCACAGATCAAAATTACAAAATGGCCCTGAAATGATGCATTGAAAAATGATCATATAAAACAGTAGTTTCAACCTTTATGGCCCCAGGACCGAGATTTAACTTTTTAAGTTCATTGATGACCCACAGAAAGCAACTGAAGAGTAGGGTGGTTCTCCTTGGTGAAATGAAAACACTTACAAGAGAGGGGGGAGTGTACCTTCCCCTTTAGTGAAAAAGACTATTTAAAATGGATAAAAAAATAAATATAAGTGTTGTTAATTCCTTTTAACCATGGGCAACTCAGTTGATGAAGCAGCTTTTTTATTCCCCTGCGTTTATGCAACCCAGGGATGGCAACACACAATCCAAGAATGGCAACAACAGCCCAAATGGGTCATGGCACACTGGTTGAGAAAGACTGATATAAAACTTTAATGCAAAATACAAAAAATAATGAATAAAAAAATGACAAAACAAAGTAGAGTACAGACAATAAAGCCAATATTTATAAAAAACAAGCCCTGTTGTTTTGGTCAGCCTTATAAAAGTAAGCCCGCAGTAGCTTTTCTAATATTTGTATCACTTTTGTATTTTACTAATAAACAAGGTATTACCTTTTAAAACTCCTTGTTCTTCATCTTTTCCCACTTCTATGTTGGGTCAATGTGCTTGATCAGCATTCTCCATACAGCTCCATCCTACACCTCCCCCTCAGTCAAACCCTTTACCTTCATATCTTTTTACTTTAACTATCCACCTTTGCTTTGGCTTCCCTTGTTTTTTCTTCCCTTGTACTTAATTTCCCACCACTCTTTTGCCCACATATTCATTGTCCATGCTACCTCAACCTACTTTCTTTGATATCTCTCCCACTTTTGTTGAACCTCTGTCTCATTTCTTATTCTGTCATTTTTTGTAACTCCACACATCCATCTCTGCCCTTTCATTTATTCCACATCTTCTCCTCTGTCTCCTTTACCTTCCATGTCTCAACTCCATATATCATTGCTGGTCTTACCACTGAATTAAAAAAAAACGTTCCTTTAACCTTCAACATAATTCTTTGATCACACAATACTCCTGGTACCTTCTTCCAATTGTTTCATCCACATTGCATTCTAGGGGATATTACTGCATCTCATTTTCCATCCTGGGGTGCCACTGATCTTAGATATTTGAAGTTTTTGACTCTTTCCAATAGTGTTTCCTGCAGGCTAACGTCTGAATCCTAATAATCATTAAACTTTAAATATTCTGCCTTCTTCCTATTTATATTCAACCCTCAACCTTCTCTATTCTTCCAACTTCCTCTCTACTTTCTCTTTTATGGTGCTACATAACACCTTGCCAGCAGCCAAAACATACACCAGGTGTAATGGTCTTGTATCCTATAATTCATCACATCCATAATGAGATAAAAGATGTAAGAACTTGGAGAAGACCCTGGTGTAGACCCATTCTAATGGGGATTTTGCCTGTTACCCCAACACTGCTTTTAGCCGGAGTCTTTACTCAGTCATACATATCCCAAACAATCCTTACATACTTTTCTGGTACTCCTTTTTCTCTCATGCACCTCTTGACATGGCACTGTATCATAAGCCTTATCTTAAAAAACAAAACAAAAAAAAACACACCATATACAAACCTTTCTGCTTTTCATGATGCTTCTCTGTGAGCTATATCAATGCAACGACTGCATCAGTTGTACCTCTCCCTGACATGAAAACCAAACTTCTCCCCCGATGTTGGTATTTTCCCTAAAACTTCTGTAAAACCCCTTCCCAAATTTTTATTCTGTGTGACATTTTATCCCACTATAGTTTTCCACAATCCTTAACACTGCCCTTCTCCTTATAAATGGGTGCAATCACACTGTTCCTCCACTCCTCTCATGTTCTCTCTTGTTCATAAATACCCTGCATTAGACCGCACATCTACTCTCTCTTCTCCTTAACTCTTCCACACTTCTAGTGTCCTATTGATTTTCCATTTTTTATTCTTTTCAGTGACTTCTTTATTTGCTACCTCCTTGTTCTTGGTACTAGCCCTTCATTTGGGACTCCACCTCCAAATACTACCCTTTTCAAAGAACCTCTTCTATCCACTGTGAAGAAATAAATGTGAGAAGCAAACAGATTAAGGGTTGGGGAACTGACCCCGTGTCCTATTGTATCAAAATAATTCCGTATGCAGTGAAATAACGGTCAGGCCCATGAATTAAACAATTGACAAATGAGTCCGTACAAACAGACGAATATTTATGATTTAAATCGGAAGTCAGTGGAAGGAGAGGTTGATGTAGTGAGAAGGTGACGGAGGTGATGTCATCAGAGGGCGACTGAATGTCACATCATCAGAGCTGGACAGAAGAAAACACGTAAGTTTCTTCATGAAACGGAGTGATGTTTTCTGGTGTGGAATTCAAGGTGCAGGAGGTATTTCTTTCTTTTTTCCATTGATAAAAAGAGAAGTGCATTAATATGCTGTCTTAAACCCCGCTCCGGTGTGTTTTTGCACTCTGTCGGGCCCTTCAGCTGAAACACGCATGTGTGACACTACGTATTCTTGATTCTATTATGCGTACTCAAGACCACACATTGCTCACCTTTTATCTGCTTTATCTTACTAAAATCCTTCCCAGCCTTGTTTCAAACCTTTGCTATTCTAGAAAACATTCTCTGTCCCTCTTTTGTCTCCAATTTTTCATGCACCTTCTTCAAAGCTTCAGACTTGGCCTTTGCCCTCTTTGCCTCCTTTTTTGTCTGTCTATATATTTCCCTTTTTTCCCCCCTCCCTGATAAGTACCATGTTTTCTTTGCCTCCATCTTAGCTTTTATTACATCCTGCACCTCTCTGTTCTACCACCATGTCTCTTTGGCCCCAGGTGAGCTCCTTCATGTCATCCTACCCAACACTGATTTCACTTACTCTTAATACAATTTTCGTATTCTTCTCCCACCATTCCTTCACATTCTCAAATGACTGCACTTCATTTAAAAATGTCTACCTAAACCTATTCTTTAGCCTTTCCTCTTTTAATCTCCACCACTTTATCCTTAGTGCCTCCTGCTCTGGTTATATTCTTCTTTGTTTGTAATCGCTCACTTCATCACCAACAGTTGTTTTGTTTTATCAGCACTGATGTTACTTTTGATACATTACAGTTTAGTTTGTATAGACAGGTGCCAATGTTGCTCAAGCCCATTGCACTGGTTGATCTGGATTATGTAATCCCAAAGTAGCTCATCACATCACTTAATTGTCACATGTTGTTCTGTTTCTGTATAAAAAGTCCTTTCTTCATAATATGACTGTCATCTTTGCAGTACTGCACTTTCTCCTTCATGTTTATATTTGCTTAAACAAGGTGACTTTGAGCTGAGGGAAGAAATGCATATGAGCTATTTCTGATGTGATATTGTTTTGTTGTATTCAAAATCTTGTGCTACAATGATTTGCAAAACCAAGAAAATCAATTTCCATTCATCCTGTAATTATAAATTTGGTCTGTAAAACAATAACCCTCTCCTGCTTTTACTTTCCAGAATATTGGGCAAAAAAGTAAAAAAAAAAATATAAAAGGAATTGCCTAAAATATTTATTAAATAGTATTTCACACAAAAATGTATTGCTTAATTTAAATAAGTTAATTGGGTTAAATATCTTTTGTTTTAGATTAAAGGAGCCCTGGCTACGAATATCATCAGCACAATTTTCGCCTGCACTGGAACCATCGTATATATAGCAGATTTAGCAGGTCCATCCTGCATTGGTCCATGTTATTACAATTATTCATTTCAGGTAATTTTCTTTATGTTTTGTATTTTCTGGATCAATTCATAATTCTTGGATCAAAAATAGAAACTGATAGAATCAAAACAAAATCAAAAATGGGATGGGTGGTAGATTTCAGAATAAAAATAATTAACATAAAATATATAAGGATTACTCTAAAATTTTCATTGAGACAGCATATTGTTAAATCCAATACTCAGGAGAGTAGAGTGTCAAGAAAGTGCTCTCTACCTAAAGTCCAGGAATACTAGTACTGAATGTTTAATGTGTAACTTTGAGTGTCACTGAAAATGAGGGTAGGAGCACACACTGATACAGTGCATTGCCACACCAACCACACGAGAAACCAACTCAGGATCCAGATTCGGGCCCAAGTGCAGCCATGCAACGGGTGATACCTCAGCACCACACTAGTTCAGATGGAATGGAACAGAAGGTTAATAAAATCAGAAAAGTGCTTTACAGTGAGTCCTTTCCCAATTAAAAGCATTTCAAGGTTAATTAATAATATAGCATAAAATTACTGACATATTTGTACAGTTGTAGCACAGATCAGGTATGTTTAAGGTGTTCCTTTTGTATTTTTAAGGTATATTTGATGTAAAGTTGAAGTTGATTGTTGTGTTAATTTTACATTGAATATTTTATTTGCATAGCTGTCATAGAAAAGTAATTATAAAATCTACAATTAACAACAATGTAAAATAAAAATTATTTATGGGCAAAATTAACAGAACATAGTAAGCCATCAAGTTTTGTTCCTGATATGGAATCAGATGGGTGCTACATTTTTATACCCACCATTGTTCTACATGGAGGATGATCATCTGTTGACACACACCTTTAAATATATTGTTTCTTATAATTGTATACTATTATTTACACCAAAGATTTACAAATAGCTATTGTGATATTGTTCTTAAAAATAAACATGATTAGGTTTGGATCAAGTCACAGTTCTAAAAGAATCAGGTCCAGTCTGATAAAGGAACATTTATTTGTGGACTGCGGTTCAGTGCAGTTTTATTTTTGCAGGTACAGGTTGGGCGCAGGTCTCTATGACACACTGCCTGCCATGAGATTAAAAATGCCAAAGCAACAGTCAGTTTTAAGATCATGACTGTCTCATGGTTGAGAGGCTTATTCATTACAGTGATCCTTGGATATGATGTAGGTTTTTGGACCCTTATACTCCTGGTAACATTACATTCAGCAAATCTACCCAGAAGGGGGTGTAGACTAAATTATAAAATATATTGTCAGTGCAGTATAAAGTGTAAAGGTTAACCTTTGACCCAGCAAGAATAATATGAATACTGAGCCATCCACAAAGTAGATGAATTTGAGCAGTTAAGCCTTTGACAGTCCTGCTCACATGCTTTGTGAATTTGGAAAATGCATAACACTTTGTAGCATGTGGTACCTAGTGGGAAATGTTACATTGGGTTCTAAGGCCACTGCTGTGTGCTGTGTGCCATATAGAATCTGGAGGGCAACTTTTATTTGTGTAATTAACATTTGAAAGAATCTGTTTAACAGTTGATGTAGGAGAGTACGATAAATGCTTCTGACATTCTTCCAGACATATTGGTAGTGCATCAGCAAGCTATTAACATGATGGGCTGCCTCCAGCTCTAGTCAGTGTGGAGACTTTTCCAAACTGCTAGTCAGAGGTTTCAAGACACCAGTCCATGGAGAGTCTTCTACAGGTCCACAAAAAGATGGAAAGATCTACTATTTTATTATGTTCTTTATTTTGTCAAATTTAATTTTGTGCAGCTTGCCTGTATGTTATATTGTTCAGAAATTGTAACATGGTATGCTGCTTTTATAATGTCATCACTAAGGCATAATCATTATTGCTACCTTATTTCATTTTGTAGCACCAGGCCACACCGGTGCTCGACCAAGTTGAGGCAAGTCCCAATGGACTATTGATCTTCTTACATTGCTTTCTTAGGTAGCTTGCTTAACATTTCCATATTAGTTGGAATTTTAATGCGACTTATTCTGGTTTGCCATTTTTATTAGCTCCTCTAGAGCTGGCAATAAATTGGAATGCCAGTTCATACAATGGGCGACTCATCCTTCAGCAATGTAAAGAAACAAAACATTTTCCTTCTTTTTGCATGTGAAGGTTCATTTTTAATCTTGCACACAGCACAATATTGATACAAGCCAACTGATGTGGATTTAATAACAAATGCTGTTCAGTAAAATGTTCAGTTTTTCATGAAAAAGAGGAAAAAGTAATGTGCTGTTTGTGAGGCATTATATTTTATAATAGCTAACTATGTAATAGATTTAGTTTATTTTTTGTGAGTAACAAATAATATAACTAAGTGCTTTTTAAAAGTCACACTCCATTGCTGATAAGCATTGATGTCTAAAGCTTGTTTATGGCCTGATTTGTGGAGCGTGGTGTACATTTATTAAATACACAAATATCAACAAATTGTAATTTTTAGAAGCACTTAAGTCAAGTAAAATACTCAACTTAATTTTAATAGCAGTTTAACACATTCTTAAGATGATAACAGAAAGATCTGAAAAATAATACTCATGTATCAATTTCCAGTGATGTAAAGTCACGAATTATATTCACTTTTGTTATGGTTCTTGTAGATTATATATGAAATTGTATTTTTTTAAAGTGTTTTTAAAATCATGCATAAATACTTTTACTCTTTAATAATGTTTGCTTTGTTATTTTTTTTAACTACTTGCCTGTGCTCAAAGTTCACAGTTCAAAATAAGACTGCACAAAAAATATTTTGGTGGTTGCAGGTCATGATCTTATAGTCCAAATTGTTTTAGTAATTAATGCCATGGCTGTGTAGTTCACCCCAGCTATATTTATTTTCTAATATAACTAAATAGTATTATTACTATTATTATTTATACTTGAGTGGTTTCCACATTTTAAACCTTTACTTTTGCTGAATAATACTTTTACTTGAGCAGAATTCTTCAGTGGCCTTTACATCTCTGTCAATTTCCTATTAGGCTACACAAGGAATTAAGGGTGTCCTGTTGATTTTCACTGTTCTCGAGTTCTGGGTGAGCTTTTTCACATCAATCTATGGCTGCAAAGCAACCTGTGGAAACTCAGACCAGGTAATAATTCTACATAATATTCTTTAACATTTAGTTTTACATTAAGTATGTAAAAGCATTTGGCACCCTGCACTAAACACCTTATTGTTTTTTTAGCCCAAAGTGCTAAGCTTTCTTGTTTATATTTTTCTTACAGCCTATAATTATCATCCAGCAGAATGTCGACCCATCAGGAATTCCTGTTCCAATCCCACAGCAGACTACTCCTATCACACAGCCATATGATCAACCTCCAAATATGCCATCTTACCCTCCTCCATATGCTAAGTAAAAGTGAGGTTGAGCTAGATAGCACAGGACATTGATGACAATGACTGTGGAAAGAGTTTTGCCATCAAAATGCAAGCCTCATATCTTTATTTTTATTAATCAACATTTAACTCAAATATCTTTTCATTTATGTTGCTTTGCTTAAGTACTGATTTACTTTATTTTGATTGACACTAGGAGTCCTCACGAATCTCTATGGAAGTGTGTTTTCTGTTAAGAGATATATAAAGTACAGTGAATGTGTACATTTATTTTTTTACTGATATGGCGATTTCCTAGATGCCAAGGAGAATGACATTCACTATGCTGATATAATTTGATGTTTTAGCAAATCTTTCAATATCAGAAGAGAGTATATTTTGCCTGGAATTGATTTTATTAAATGTTTTCTCAGTTTCCTGTATTTGATTAATCTGAGGTAGAGTTATTGTAGATATAAATTTTGATAACCTCACTACCCATATCAACTCAAAAGAACATTTTTATTTCATCTTCCTCAACAACCAGATGACTTGAAGAACAAGGATTTTCACTTGATTATTTCTTGTAACCTCAAGGTCCAACTTATTTATACACACACATATATATATGGAGGAGGAGGAGGACGAAGCTTGACGGGAGTGGGAGTGGGAGTGGGAGTGGGAGTGGGAGTGGTGGTGGTGGTGGTGGTGGTGGTGGTTCTGCCGGCGCCGGGAGTGGGAGTGGGAGTGGGAGTGGGAGTGAGACAAGTGTGTTTTTGTGCTTGTGCTATTTTGGACTGTGTTGTACCTGTGGAGTTCGCAGGGAAGACGTGCCCCACAGGTGAAGAAAATAAAGCTCATTGTTTGTGTTTTTTACACGTGCCTCTGTGAGTCTGTGCCAGGTCGGGCATAATATAGTGCCTTATTGCACTGGCGTAGTCAGCAGGATTGTTGTCTGTCTTTTTGGGCTGGGACGTGCTTTTTAAATCGTGTAACCACCCAGCACAGCAGTGTGAGAGCTCATGCAGCACAGCGCAGAGAGCGTACCCGAGGGAGCAGCACGAGGCACACACCTGCACAAGCAGCAGCGAGCCACAGGAGGACCACCAGGAAGTCCCAAAGGATGCTGCGCCGATGGAGAAGAGAGGTAGCCACGCTGGCCAGCACCACGGGGTGCAGCAGGAGGTAGGTGACAGGCCCGGGGGTGATGGGCTCAGAGAATCTTGCTATGTGGTTTTGTCTGCCTACCACCTGAGTGGTGGGATACCCTTTGGTGGCCGGACAACATGTGTTCATGGTATGTTGCCAGAATAAGCTCTGGGGAGAGCGAGGCCAACCTGAATCTTTTATTTGGCCTCGGACAGCCTTCGGAGGACGAAAGCCCAGATAATCTCCACAGCATGGTGTTCCTTACGGAGGAGCAGGGAAGCCTCCCAGATGCAGGTAACAGGTGGGGGATGTGTATCGCTACCCCACTGACAAAGGAGAAGAGGCAGGGACGGCAAACCTCCACTCCACTCCTGGAGATTTCCCGAAGGGGCCTGCAGGGAGTGCACAGGACCTCGATGAAATTAACCTGATTCAGGCTGTGTCCTCCTACCCCTGCAGTGTTTCTTGCAGTTTTCCAAACTCTGCAGGAAGCCAAGGAAGGACTGGAGAAGAAGCTCAGCACACCGTTAGGTGTCATCCATGATTGGCTGAAGTGGTGCGGCACAAGATCCTCCAGCCTGTAGGATGCAGCGGTACAGGTGAGTGACGCCTGTGCCATATAGGGAAGGGCGGAGCGCAGCGGCAGTGGGATTGGTCAGTTTTGCTTGCCAAGTCGCCCCACCTCCTACACGAGACACAGCCACGATGACTGACAGCGTGGCAGAGGAGTTTGCAGGGAGGCAGCTGTCAAACAGCCTTGCATCAACTGCCGGCAACTGGTCTCGCGGGCATCCAAAGGGGTACAGACAGCACAAGGTCCCTCTTCCTCCCATAAGAGGACCCAGACCGTCAATGACACCCAGAGTAAGAGGTGGACCCAGAAGAAGAAAACAAGAACTCCAGACAGAGCGCAGCGTAAGCTCTTCTGTTTCAAGGCACTGGAGGGCTGCGCTGCAGAGGGGGGAGATGCCACGAGCCCTCAGCAGAGCGGATGAAGGGGCAGGGGTTTCCTTACCTCCTTCCGGTCCCGCTGGGGTCTAACTGGAGGGTATTGGCCATGTTATAACTGTGGCCATTGCGGTCACATCTGGGGATGTTGTCCAGTGAGGACGTCTGATTGGCATGTTGTGGCAACACCCTCAGACCTCTTGGATATATTTCCACAGGGCGGAGCCGTGGTACTGAGGATGCCATTTCCCTGTCTTGGAGAAGACCAGCCCCATGGGGCTCATCTGAGAGAGGAGCAATGTAGTGGACGGCCGGGTCCCATGCCTGGCCAGGACGCCCCTTCGACATATGTTCTGGAGGAGCAACCATGGGCTGCTCAATACCTACCCCGGGATGCTTGGTGGCAGCCTCCATGGCTGACGGTGGTGCCAGGGGGTGCTCCATGGCACCGTGTGCCCAAATGGACAAGTCTGATCAAGCACCTGGAGCACTTCCAGACGGGCAATAGAAGGTGCCAGCAACCACCACTTTATATATATTGTGAGAAGAAATACTCTCCAGACATTATTAAGGTTTGGTGCAGCCACCCGTATATTATATAATATTATATTCACAAGACTGAGTCACAAAACAGAACTGTCAGACTGGAGGTAAGATGGCAGTTTTAAAGGACCGGAGAGGAAGTGACATCATAGTAGCCGGAACTGGAAGTGATGTCATCCGAGGTGCCAGAACCGGAAGTGAAGTTGTCCAAGGCACCGGAACCTGGTGGAATTTCCTGGGATTGGTCTGCAAGGAACTGAGAAAGATAGTCAGAACACCCTTCCGCCCCCTGGCCTGATAAGGTATTATCATTACTCAGGCCTGTCTCCTATTTGCATGTGTGGGACTAAATATATATATATATATATATATATATATATATATATATATATATAAATAAATGCTGGCCAGTTGCTCTGTGGTTTTTGAATATGCACCAGTGAAGGTATAGTATATGCCTCTCCTTCACATTGACAACGCATTTAGTTTCACACAACACCACACTATATATATATGTCTGGAGACAGCCACAAGCGAATTTTGCTTGAAACTGGGTGGGAACAATTAGATGGCTCACTGAGTTCACATTTCTAAATGAATTCAATGCCTAATGAAGGCAACATTCAAAGTAGGTACAGTGATTTTGAACTGCAAAGAGCAGCTGTGCTCTTGTTAACCTGTTGTACCTAACACAAGGTAAGTAGCTGATTATGCTGACGAGTTGTAAAAGTCTCCAAAAAAACCTATTAAACATATAAATGTGTGAAGCATGTGCAAAGAGCACATTGCACATGTTAAAAATATACATAACCTGATGCAAGTGAGAAACAATTTTTGTAATATTAGATTATATGTTGGCATTTGAAAACATCAATGAACAAATGGTAAATGTGAATGAAACCTTGTTGCAGGTGCTGTGTGTATTCACTGTTACAATGATAGTGAAGGAGTCAATGTGAGTTTGAAATAATTGGCAGCTATGCTTGTGAAAATGTAAACTGCAATGTATGCCTTTGAATCAAGTGGTGATGTACATTTCAGGACTCAAAACACACAAATCAACAAAATTAACTAATGACAACAATAAAGCATGGAGAAGGCTGCAAAGCACCCACCTTCTGACTGTTGTGATAATAATGAGTCAAAGACATCATAAACATTTGGGGCAGCCACTCGTATATTGTTTTCCCTGCTGCAAAAGTTGAATTAGAGTAGCAGGATGTGTATAGAGCAGAGTCCAAAACAGAACTGATTATCAGAGACAAAGATGAAGGCTTTAAAGGCACGTAAAGGAAGTTACATCATCAAAAGGGCTGTAATCGGAAGTAATGTCTTCTGGGCCATATGTGACGTCAGTATAGGGCCCAGCACCGGAGGTGATGTTGCCTGGACCAGAAGTGGCGTCAGCAAAGGGGCCAGCAACGGAAGTGAACCTTGCAGGATTTCCCGGGAAAGGTTTGTAAGGGAACTGAGAAAGACCACCAGTGCACTTTGCTGCCCCCTGGTTAGATGTTTTATTACAATTACTCAGGCCCTTTAGCTGCCTCCTACTCACACATGTGTGACACTGTACATAAAAACGAGTAGCTGAGGGAAGTTAATATTACTGTCTAATTGGGAATGCAAACATGCCATGCCAGAATATAGCCACTGAATTTTAATACACAGTGATACTTAGAACACAATGCTTATCTAAACTCTGCTGTTGTTATGCTATATAGTGATGCAGTAGTCAAATGACAGAAATACTGTAGCAAACAGAAATCCTTCTCAAATGTGTGTAGTTATGGTGGTTTAAATGTGTGTATGTGTGTCTGTCTGTATTCACTGTCATTGCAATGTAGAAATTAATCATTAAGTTTTGATTATGTTGTGCTACTGAGCCCCTGAATGAATATGGACAGTTTTAGCTTTCTATTTCCTTTCAGCGTCAAGTTTCCTTTACTCAGTACCCGAACCCCAACAGTTTAGATTAGTGCATGGACTGAAGGAATTAGGTGTGGATGGAGCCATCTGCAGCGCTGGATTTCATCACTGTTCATTACAGATTTTGTAATGGGCTGTCCCCAGATATGTATTCTCATTAGTGAATCACATCTGGCCCTACGAGATTTCAAAACTCCCATCACAAAGTTTGGGCTCTGGAGAAAAACACAGATTTTACTATTAATTTCTTAGTTTGAATTTAGGGTGGGGTTAAATACTTAGACTAAAATGACTTTTATAAATAGGTAGATTACTTTGTATGCAGAAGAGTCAATCTGAAGGAGATTTAAGACTGCAAAGTGATGACAGGGGAGAGGGTAGTTAGGCAGCATAGGATGATGGTCTGTAGGATGACGTTGGAGATCAAAAAGAGGAAGAGCCAATGATCAAATGGTGGAAGTTGAAAAAGGAAGACTTCAAGGTTGAGTTTAGGGAGAAGGTAAGACAGGCACTGGGTGGCAATGAAAGTTACCAGACAGCTGGGCAACTACAGCAGAAGTAGTAAGAGTGACAGCAAAAAGGGTGCTTGGCGTGACAACTGGAGAGAGGAAAGAGGAAAAGGAAACCTGGTGGTGGAATAGGAAAATACAGGAGAGTATACAGAGGAAGAGGATGGCAAAGAAGAAGTGGGATAGTCAGATAGATGCAGAAAGTAGAAAAGAGAACAGGGTGACAAAGGAAGACTGCAAGGTTGAGTTTAGGGAGGAGGTAAGACAGGTGGTTGAATGGGGAAGTACAGGAGAGTGGTTTCATGCCAAGAAAGAGCACAACAGATGTAATGTTTGTTCTGAGGGTGTTGATGGAGAAGTTTAGATAACGCCAAAAGCAGTTGCATTGTGTCTTTGTGAACTTGGAGAAAGCATATGGCAGGGTGCCTTGAGAGGAGTTGTTGTATTGTATGAGGAAGTCAGGAGTGGCAAAGAAGTATGTAGAGTTGTACAGGATATGTACTTGGGAGGTGTGACAGTGGTGAGGTCTGCGGTAGGAGCAACTGATGCATTCAAGTTGGAGGTGGGGTTACATCAGGGATCGGCTCTGATCCCTTTCTTATTAGCAATGGCAATGGACAAGTTGACAGATAAGATCAGACAGGAGTTCTCTTGGACTATGATGTTTGCAGATGACATTGTGATCTGTAGCATATAAAGTAACATATAAATAAACATCTGGAAAGAATTTAGATATTGGTTTTGCTCCCACAATTAAAGCAAGTTCAGGATTAATAAAGAGTTTTTTGCTCAGAGCATTTCTGCAACAAAGTCCATTGCAGTTCTCTTGTAACATACTGGAATACCAGGAAGAGATGAATTTCATCATCTTCACAAAAGTAACATGGCATAAAGTGTAGTGATGTGTTGCAAAGAAAGATGTTTGTCTTTACATCTCAGATGACTCAGGAAGACTGGTGTTGTCTCTGGTCTTTGTATTATTAAAGGAGAGAGAATATCATTCAACAGAAGAAAAAATGGCTGCTGAACTTTCACATTGACCCTTTATAAGCTTTAGTTAGGGATGCTTTATTTCATTAAACAGGCAAGTGTTTAAATGTTTCTCGCGGAGGTGAGTCGCCATATGCAGCGTGTAAAACAGTTTGCGAGGGGTATCCCATGGAATCCTTAAAACAATACTTTACAATTGAGGTTAAAACACAATGAAGTAAGCAGTCTTTAAAAACCGACTTTTCAGTTGACGCACGACCTCGTGCACCAAACTGTTTTACACGCTACATACAGCAATTCGCATCCGCGACAAACATGCGTCTTCTTCACTCACGGACAATTATATGTTGCTCTCTCCAGAGTTTCATCTTTTCATTCACTTTCTGTTGTATCCTCAAACCCTCCCTTTTTAGACAACTGTGTGTGTTTCCAGATTTGTTCAACCATCAAAAAATAATTATGCGCTGTTTGTTATATGCGCGCGGTTCACTATTGTGTTGTATTTTGCTCTCTAGAGTTCCATCTTTTCATTCACTTACTGTTGTATTCTCACACCAACTCATTTTAGACAACTGTGTCTTTCCAGAAGTGTTTAGCATTCAATAAATAATTATGCATGAGATTGAGCGTGTGTCTAGGTGTGGTTAAGCCGTTGAACCCCATTCGGGCTGCAAACCATGGAATTCCCACTAAGTGCGACTCATACGCTCCCACTGGTTGCGTCCCTACCCTTTGTACACACACCCCTCCCACCTCACTACTACCGTGGTCGGGTGTCTTGGTGGATTATATATAGAAAAGCAGCCAACGACTCAAGTGACGAGTTGGAGGTGGGCACATGAACGGGCAGTGCATACTGAACGAGAAATCAGCCGACTAGCATGACGGAGGGAGCTGAATGGACATCCTTCTCTCCTCCCATTCCACACTCCGCAACTGAATGCCGTGCACCCCCATCCCTCCGTCTGGCAGGAGAAAGCGAGAAGGCGGTCCGCCAGTTTTTAGTCACGGACGATTGTGTGTTGGTTCGTTCCGTGCATTGTTACAATGTTGCTTTTCTTGCTGATTTATTACATTACCGATTTTTCAAATGTTAATTTTCTCCCTGTGCTTAAAAATCATTAAAAAACGGCCTGATTATGCAGCGTATGGTACGCCGCGGGTTGGCTAGTTATCATTATTACTGATTCCTCTAAGCTGGCTTAGATAGATAGATAGATAGATAGATAGATAGATAGATAGATAGATAGATAGATAGATAGATAGATAGATAGATAGATAACCCACATTAGAGCCAAAATCACCAAATTCTTTTTCCTGTCGTGTAGCATGGTGCGACGGAAAGGGGTCAAGACGCGTGACACCGAAGAGAATTGACTTTCATGCAGCTGACGACACCCATCACCAATGCTCTTACAAACATTGCATGAACTTTAGAAAATGCTTCCTTATAGACCTTTATATGGTGGCACACAATTGAAAGGCTTACATAATTTTCAGAGACAGAATTTCTTTAGCAGCATAGCTTTTGCTAATGGAATTTCGTGTTGCAGACTATTGTTTAAAGCATCAATGTCAGTGAGGGGTGGGGGGCTAAGAGTGTCAGATATAGCAAAGAATTTGACTGAGGAAGAAGACAATTATACAGCTCACATCAGGTCAAGTTTTTTTTTTGAAAATCTATTTTCCTTTTCTTCAATAACTCTATCCAGAATGTTCTCAAGCACTGGCTGGGAGTGCCTAAAGAATCCGAGTCAGTCTGACCAAGAGTGGAGAGAACAATATCTTCTATAAGCAGTTTGGTCATGGTTCTCTTTCTGTGTGCAGCAGGGGGTATCTGTTGATATTTCAAAATCCTCATGAACCATCTCCTCGGATATCTTTCAGTGCTTCCAGTGAAGTACTTGTGGCAGTGCTACCACTGGAACGACTCCATTTCCCAGCAGCCCCAAAGGTTATTGCCCTCATTGGATGTCTGAAACATGAGCAAGAGATGCTGGAGGCAAGAAAGGCAAGCGGGAAATTTGAAAAGGGAACGACAAATCAGCAAGAATGAGGTCTGTGTTGCTGTGAACCCCTGTGAACTCATTTAAACATTGGATCGCTTCTCATAACAATGGATAGAATTACTAGTGCCTGCCTGTTATGTGAATAGTGGTGGATTTGTCGTCATGTGTCTTTGGAGGGAGTACACCCACAAATCTCACCCCTCTCTAACTCAGGACTACCAGTAGGACAGTTTAATTAATTTCTTACAGAAGCTGATCCCGGGATTGTCATTGTCATCTTTACTCCATATCGTTATATTTGATTTTACACTCAATATATTTTTCACTCATTTGTTTGAGTCATGTCTCTGTCTGGGAGTGTGTGCAGGTTGTTCCAAAGCTGGGTGTGTTCCTGGAATCCACCCCCAAAAAAAATAAATAAATCACCGTCCTATCAACAGTATGAATCTGAGCTGCACTGGACTGTTACACACTGATGACCTCCCCAGCATGACACACATACTGTATGTAGACTGGGAATTTACAAGCTTCAATACACTAAGAATTTTTAACGAATTTTCCAACACTTTTCAACAAAAGGATGCTTCCTAAACTGTACTAGGAGCCCTGCCTCTGATGCAAATATCCATAGTAGCCCCACTGTCTTCAGAAACCTCAGGCAAAATGTACAGGATAGCCTCCTGATTCTCACTAAGGCTTTGTGTTACATCATAGTGACCTGTCTTCCAGATTTCCAGTAACCTTTTAAGTGAGGGGCTATTATAATTCTGGACTACATAAGAATGAAGTGACCCAGAGAGGCCAAGGATGTTTTTTGCACATAGTTTCCCCTGAACTGCATGAATCACTGCTAAGTACAGTTAATGGTTATGTGCCTACCAAGCTTCTGTTGCAACAATGCCTGCACTCCACTCTTGTCCCCACTCATGACTGAGGCCCCACCATAACATTGGCTGATTATATTATCAGGTCAGCAACCCTAAGTGGACATGTGCTTGATTATTTAGTTATATATTATAGCATATAGGTTAGTCAAGTCCAGCACACCAATCAAAAACCGTATCACTATTGACAGATAATCTGTTTTATCTATCTCAAGTCCGATCACATTTGATACAGAATCCAGGAATGTCTGCCTTTTCATATTTCATTTTCATCTTTTTCACTTCATGCGAAACTAAGCTGGCAATAATCTCATTTTTTATGTTTTTTTTTATGTATACTTTGTGTTTTGAGGAATGTTTTTGCTATTTCAGTAAGTTTTGAATCCTTGGATCCTTGGAGTGTATATTCAGATAAATTAATGAAAAGACCTGCAGAGATGTCTACATCATTTCTTGTGCCAGACTGGATTGGATTCCGTGCTTCCACGAAAAGAAAGCTCATTCCCCTGTGCTTTTAATGTAGTATCAATTTTGCTTGACTTGTGTTTCTCCCAATAAGCATGATATAGTTTCACCAGTCACAATTAAACATAATGAGGTGCTACTTGTGAGTCATTTCTATCTCTCTGGCAATAAAATTCCCCTTTGTAAAGGTCGTAGTGTTTGTTGGACAAAACAAAGAATACAAAGGAGCTTTTGTAAAGGTAGCTTTAAAACACAGGAAAAGGCTGACTTGCAGTTCGCTGTAGTTGCTGTGGTGTGTCGGTTAAAACACAGGAACCAATTCAACCATTGCAGGAATATTGCTTTAATATTGAAATGCCATAAATACACATGAGATAGAACAACTCTACAGGTAGGTTTAGGTAGGTGAGTGTGTGGTTCTAACAAGACCAACAACAAAATAAAACAGTACATTTATAAATGTTGTTTCATTATGCAATACAGAAAACGTCCAATAGATGGCACTATAGCTACCCACTATATTTAATTTGCAATTACAAACTCAATGTGGCAGCATAACAGGTTTATATCCATATTAATCGCATATTCATCAGACCACTAGGACAGCATTTTTTCACTTAAGAAACATAGCAAAAGTTAGACCTCTTATATCATTGAAAGATGCTGAGAAATTAATTCACGCTTTTGTTTTCAATAGACTAGATTACTGTAACGCACTCCTCTCAGGACTACCTAAAAAAGACATAAATCACTTGCAACGAGTGCAGAATGCAGCTGCTAGAATCCTAACTGGGAAAAGAAAATCCGAACACATTTCTCCAGTTTTGATGTCACTACACTGGTTGCCTGTGTCATTCAGGATTGACTTTAAAATACTGCTTATGGTTTATAAAGCCTTAAATAATCTCGCATCTATCTTATATATCGGAATGCCTGACACATTATATTCCAAATCGTAACCTTAGATCTTCAAATGAGTGTCTCCTTATAATTCCAAAAGCTAAACTTAAAAGAATTGTTGAGGCGGCCTTCTGCTGTTATGCACCTAAAATCTGGAATAGCCTGCCAATAGGAATTTGCCAGGCTAATACAGTAGAGCAATTTAAAACACTGCTGAAAACACATTACTTTAACATGGCCTTCTCATAACTTCACTTTAACTTAATACTGATACTCTGTATGTTCAATTCATCACAACTATTCATAGTGGCTCTAAAATCCGTACTGACCCCAACTCTCTCTTCTGTTTCTTTTTCCGGTTTCTTTGTGGTGGCGGTCTGCGCCACCACCACCTACTCAAAGCATCATGATGCACCAACATTGATGGACTGAAAGCCAGAAGTCTACGTGACCATCATCATCAGGTCCTTCCATGAAAACCCTAAATACAAAGAGGACTGCTTGACATATGTTAGGTAGATTGCCCAGAGGGGACTGGGCGGTCTCGTGGTCTGGAACCCCACAGATTTTATTTTTTTTCTCCAGTTTTTGGAGTTTTTTTTTTTGTTTTTTCTGTCCACCCTGGCCATCGGACCTTACTTATTCTATGTTAATTAATGTTGACTTATGTTTATTTTTTATTGTGTCTTCTATTTTTCTATTCATTTTGTAAAGCACTTTGAGCTACATTTTTTTGTATGAATATGTGCTATATAAATCAATGTTGATTGATTGATATTAATACACAACATCTCTTAAAGAATTAATGTAATATCCCAATAATTTACAGGCTGGGTCTATATTAAACAGAGTATAAACATCTTCTATTTAACTGAATGGTATTGAACATATTTATGGTAATAATAAATACTAAGTTATGTAAAATATTATCAGAACAGTTTCCTCTTTAACGTTTAATACTTTACTTCTAAACATGTACATAAGAACTTACATTTGGTCAACAAACAAACAAACTTAAACTGTCTTTAGCGTCTCCAGTAGTTCTGGCTTTCACATGGTACATATGTCAAACTCACTGAACGCTCTGCTAGCTTTTACGCGACTGTGCCTCAGTGCCTTAAAGACACACAAGCCTATGTCAAATTTGACTCAAGGGTAGATTCTGTAAATAATAATAATTACCACCAAGTCCTGTCACAAATGTATTATGCAGAAAAAACATCTGTTACAGATTTGTACATGAAAGTATTTAATTGTTGTTTTCTTTTGCCATGTCATTACTGGACAAAACAGGGCTCACTGAAGGCAAAAGAGTATTCAACATCTCTGAACAGTAACAACTAGAACAACTCTGTGTATGCTGAATATTTAATGTCAGGGGTCCTTTTTATGCCATCATTGATAATGCAAAAATGGAAAACAATGCTTACTTGAGTGCATATAGTGTATTATCGTCAAGGGTAAAATTTACACAGTCTAACAGTTTACCCATAAAGTTTACATTAATTTCACTGATGAATTGTTTTATTTATTCATTCTTTCAGTGGTACTCCTTCTCCAATTCCTTGGAAACTGCTATGACCGAGACAGTTAGCTTGGCATTCGATTTTGAAGCATCATATCTCCAAAATCAAATGTCTGTTTTCGACTTGTAGTCCACAGCTGATTGGGTGTTCAGTGGTTGACTCGCCATGTCTTGGTTCTATGGGCCAATGCTTGCCTTGCATTACAGGTTACTGAGGTGCGTTCACATGCTCCACAGCACGTTGGACCAAGGTGCAGTATAGACCCCTAATGGCACAGGATGCCCAGTACAATAGACTGGAGCCATTAAGCAAAATAAAAAGCACTGACAACTGTTGTAGCAGACAGAGGTGTGGTCCACCTCTAACACCCTCAGGTACCACTCCAAACACCAGGTAAAAAGTCCACAGTTATTATTTATTATAATAACAATGTGCACCAAGCACTCTGCACTCATAAATCACAAACAAACAATCCTCCTCGCCCAGACACTTCGCCTTCCTTCCTCCCAGCTCAGCTCAGTGTCTGGACTGGCCCATAGTCCTTTTAGAGCCCCTGACCCGGAGGTGTTCCTGCCCAATCAGTCCACAGTTCCTTATTCCTTCCGGGTCAGGGTAAACAGTCCTTTTCTTTAACCCGAGAGCACGTCGTTTTTTCCTGTCACGTGACCATGATGCACTCCCGGGTCATAGGGCACATAAGAGCCTACAAGCCCCCCTACAGCGACGCCTGGTGGCCCACAAGGTATCCAGCAGGGATGTGTATAAACACTACATAGTCCATGATGCCCTGCTGGAACTCGGGGCATGATCATGCTGTCGGGAGAGCTCCTCCTGGCGGCCTGGGGTGAGGGCCAGAGTAAAATGCCGGCAATCCACCACACTGTAAAACATGTGGGTGTGGTGTTTACTTCATCATTTTTGACATGGGTGTGTATGTATGGGACGGGGAGGGGGAATGCAGGTGATAATAGAATTTTGAGGAGTTCATAAGCTTGTGGTGACCCTGATGACAAAATCAACAAATAACATTTGTAAATGCTTAATATATTCTTCATTATATTAGCTCTGTAATGAAATCAAAAGTGTAATTTTCAAAAAGGTTGTTTCGGTATTAGGTATACATGGGTTGATTAATCATTTTATACCATAAATGTCAGACAGCTGGACCTTGTTTAAGAAATCTATGACAGCAACACATTATAATTTTAACATGGTTTGATTTAATATTAAGTCATACAGTTTTAAAGCTAGATATCACATAAAAAATTTCATGTTCATGGTACATATCCTTTAAAATTGTTTTAACATAAAATGGTGTAAAGGATCAAAAACCAAATTAGACTGATTCACCTGATTTGAAAGAGGTAGATGTGGCAAAAATATGTCAGATGAAAGGATTTCTTCCAGCTAAACAATGTAGCTATTAACATATACTGCTATTAAAATATACTTGCTGCAATAACTGCCACATTGGGGGAGGACAAAAATGAAATAAAGGCAATGTAAAGAAGAATGCAAAGGATATTAGGAAAGATATAAACAACATAAATATGACAAATAAGAAGCTGTTTCAGGATATTAAAGACTCAGAGAAACGTTCAAGTAATCACTTTGAGGCAACTTTTAAAGCAATATTAGAAAAAAATAGACGCAAATGCAAGCATTCACAACACGTATTGAAATAGTCGAAAAAATGGCTTCTGCTGCTGACAAAAATATAACAGCTACTAAATATGAATGCAAAGTGCTTGGAGACAAACTAGCTTTGCTGGAAGATGGATATAGAAGAAATATCAAAATTTAAGTTCTCCTAGAAAACCGTGAAAGCCCAAACCCAGTGAAATTTATCGCTGAATTATTTTCTAAAATAGTTGGAGAGGACTTCAAATTAGACACTGGGATATCAGCAGCTTACTGTATTAGATAGATAGATAGATAGATAGATAGATAGATAGATAGATAGATATAGATAGATAGATAGATAGATAGATAGATAGATAGATAGATAGATAGATACTTTATTATTCCCAAGGGGAAATTCACATAATCCAGCAGCAGTATACTGATACAAAGAAACAATATTAAATTAAATAGTAATAAAAATGAAAAATAAAAAATGTTAGCATTTACTCCCATGGGTGGAATTGAAAAGTCGCATAGTGTGGGGGAGGAACGATCTCCTCAGTCTGTCAGTGGAGCAAGACAGTGACAAAAGTCTGTCATTGAAGCTACTCCTCTGCCTGGAAATGACACTGTTCAGTGGATGCAGTGGATTATTCATTATTGACAGGAGTTTGCTTAATGCCCATCGCTCTGCCGCAGATGTTAAACTGTCCAACTTTACTCCTACAATACAGCCTGCCTTCTTAACAAGTCTGTCCAGGCGTGAGGCGTCTTTCATCTTAATGCTGCCTCCCCAGCACACCACCGCGTAGAAGAGGGCACTCACCACAACCGTCTGGTAGAACATCTGCAGCATCTTACTGCAGATGTTGAAGGATGCCAACCTTCTCAGAAAGTATAGTCTGCTCTGACCTTTCTTACATAGAGCATCAGTATTGGCAGTCCAGTCCAATTTGTCATCCAGCTGCACTCCCAGATATTTATAGGTTTGCACCCTCTGCACACAGTCACCTCTGATAATCACAGGGTCCATGAGGGGCCTGGGCCTCCTAAAATCCACCACAAGTTCCTTGATTTTGCTGGTGTTAAGATGTAAGTGGTTTGAGTTGCACCATTTAACAAAATCTTTGATCAGATTCCTGTACTCCTCCTCCTGCCCACTCCTGATGCAGCCCACAATAGCAGTGTCATCAGCGAACTTTTGCACGTGACAGGACTCCGAGTCATATTGGAAGTCTGATGTATATAGATTGAACAGGACCGGAGAAAGAACAGTCCCCTGCGGCTCCCCTGTATTGCTGAACACAATGTCAGACCTGCAGTTCCCAAGACGCACATATTGAGGTCTGTCTGTAAGTCCACAATCCATGCCACCAGGTGTGAGTCTACTCCCATCTCAGTCAGCTTGTCTCTAAGGAGCAGAGGTTGGATGGTGTTGAAGGCGCTAGAGTCCAAAAACATAATTCTTACAACACCACTGTCTCTGTCCAGGTGGGAGAGGGATCGATGTAGCATATAGATGATAGCATCCTCCGCTCCCACCTTCTCCTGGTATGCGAACTGCAGAGGGTTGAGGGCCTGGCGGACCTGTGGCCTCAGGTGGTGAAGCAGCAGCCGCTCCATGGTCTTCATCAGATGTGACGTCAGAGCAACAGGCCGGAAGTCATTCAGCTCACTAGGACGTAATACCTTTGGGACAGGGGTGATACAAGATGTTTTCCAAAGCCTTGGGACTCTCCCCTGATCCAGGCTCAGGTTGAAGATGCGCTGTAGAGGACTCCCCAGTTCCAACGCACAGGCCTTCAGCAGTCATGGCGATACACCATCTGGACCCGCTGCTTTGCTGGCACGAAGTCTTTTCAGCTCTCTGCTTACATGGGCTGCTGTAATTGTGGGTGGGAATGTCTCACCTATGCTGGTATCAGCAGAAGGATGGTTGGAGGATGCAGTACTCCGAGGTGAGA